>NW_025804318.1:0-3857 GCF_021613505.1 Equus quagga
AAGTGTGTGAGGACGATTCGATTCGCATCTGGATGGAGCTGCTGAGCTTCTCACCGTGTCCCACCCCCTGCCCCGCCCGCTCAGGGTGAGTGCCCAGGAGCCAGAGGACCGTGGACAGTGGCATGGTCTGGAGGAGCTGGGCTGTCCCTCAAGTGACTCATGGACCCCTGTGAAGAGCGGCCGCCTCTCTCATCACCCGACCCCCGGGGGGCTGTGCCCAGTGACTTCCACCCAGGGCTTGCACGTTTGCTGGGGAGGCCTCCAAGGCCAGCCGCGGGGAACCCGGCCACAGTGCTGGCCGCGGGGAGGAGGGGACACACGTGAACCTTCCAGGGTCCCCTGGAACCGCACTTGCTGATTTGCTGAGTGACACTGAGAAAGTCATCACACTGCACACAGTTAATGACAGTCCCTGGAAAACAGAGCATTCTGGAGAAGAGGAATGGGGTGCAGTGGGTGATGATGGGGGAAGGTGGACCCCCCAAGCAGGGCTGAGTCAGACCCTCTTTGTGTGCTGTGAGACCTTGGGCAAGTCACTCGATTCCTCTGAGGCTCAGGCTTCCTCATCCTCATAGCAGTAATGACATAACAGACCACCGGGGGTGGTGCTGGCACTAAGGGCACATCCACGGAACCGCCTTGTGTGGCCTGGCAAGTGGCGAAACGCTTGCTGCTGTCGTTTTATAAAGAAGGCACTTTCGTTTCCAGATGCTTGTAGGCATTATTCTTTTCATTTGTTTAATATTTAAATACTTAGCCGGTGGTAAGTGTCAGGCTCACCAGGCTGAACAAGCTGGTCGTGGTCTGTGCTTTCGTGAGGTTTCAGCCTTGGGGGAGAGACGGGTGTCAGGCTGCTATCTCGTGAGCAGCTCCAGCACCAACTAGCTGTGTGTCCTGGGGCGGGGCCCTGAACCTCTCTAAGCCTGAGCTTCTCTATAAAACAGGCCTCATAATTAGAGTGTCTACTCACAGAACTGCTGATATAGTCTCTTCGTACAAACTGTGACATATGAAGTTTTAGAGTAAAAGCCGTCACTCCTCAGCAGTAATTCCAGGTTAGAGGCGGCGTCGGCGTTCTCGGTGATCTTGGGAGAAAAGGCTGAACTCGGGGCTGAGGGCCAAATGGGGACCCAGGACTGTAGAGCTTGGACCACAGAGGTGGAGAGGTCATGGCCGGGCCTCGAGCCGTGAGGAGGACTTGGGTAGAGAGAGAACATTCTGGGTGTGGGAACCGCGTAACCAAAGGCCTGGCAGTGGGCCTTCCCAAGGTGCTTCGGGAGCTGTGGGAGGATGGCGGCGTGGAGAGCTGGAGGGCCTTGGCTGGGGTCAGGCTAAGAAGCTGGATGATACTCCCAAGGCCATGGGGAGCCAAGTGGACTTTTGAGCTGGTGTAACATTAAAAAAAAATCCGTAATCAATAAGTAAAGGTCAACACGATGATGTTTCAGGAACAGACTAGCCCTTGCCAGCCTGAAGTAGTAGGTGCCTAGTAGTATTTTTATGGCTGTTTTTAAAAATTAACTTTTAGTTACTCCAATGACATAACTAATCCGTTCTCTTTGCAGAAATGGAAACACTGCAGATGGAGCTGGATTCCCTGTAACCTGTCCCCAGATGTCACAGCTGCTGTTCTGTCGTCGTGTGTCCTTCCAGACCTGGCCCCTGCGTTCACGGGAACACGGTGTCTTCAGAAAACACGCAGTCTAAGTGAGGTGACGTTATGGCACGTTGCCTGTAACTTGCTTGTTTTCACTCAACAGTGTATCTTAGAGCATTCCAGGCCAGTGCATGTTAGCTCAGTCGTAGTTGTCATAGTTGATTTAAATGTCCATTTTCATCATAGTGGGTAATTTTAAGTGGTAAAAAAAAAATAAAATGGCAGGCGGTGCAGATAAACTGTCAATGGTGAAATTACGTCACTTTCTCCAGGAACTTATTTTACGATATTGGAGAAAGTACGCCCCAGTTACCACTCTGACGTTATGATGGAGCAAGGATTGACAGTGAACAACGTTGGTCACGACAACTGTTGTTTACTTTATTCCAGCTGCTGTGTTTGGGGAGAGGAAAGTTGTAGTTTGTCCGTGGCGCACAAAGAAGTTGGAATCCATTAACCATGGCCTTGATTTCAAACAGGCTTTCTTTGGAAAGAAGCAGTTATCATGCAACGTTTCATGACTTAAAAGGGTGTAAACCCAGAGAAAAGATACTACTGCTTTTCCTAAGGGCAGCGGGGACTTAGAAACCAGGCAATCCTACACTTCTTAGGTTGAAATAGTGGGAAATCATTTGTAATAAATCATCATATTCGTCCAAGGCTGCACAATACTATAAAATTTTGACATATTGTACTATCCTGGACTTTACTTACGTGTAATTGACAGTTGTGAACGAACTCATCAGGTTTCGTATATATTTCTTGATCTGGATTCTGAAGGTTCTGATCGTTGTGCTGTTGACACTGAGCTCTCTGACTCACCCTTTTAACTGCTGTGTAATATTCCATAGCGTGCTCATACCACAGTCAGTCCCTTATTGACACATCTTTAGCATTTTTTTAATTTTTGCCAAATAGCACTGCCTTGTGCCCGGGCAGCTAGAGATGGAGTGGTGGGATGGCCTTGTGATCTCCAGGAAGGTTCTGAATATCCACGATTACTCCTTTCTCCCACCCTCTACCCATTAGAGGCAGCCTGGAGGGATTTCCCAGGAAAGGGTCTAGGGAAAATGGGAATCCACGCCAGCACAGAGCCCTGCATGCTGTCCTTTCCTCTCCAGGACAGCCTGACCCCCAGGTTGGGGCCAGCCCCAGAGCCCAGGCCCTGAGGGCTGTGGGATGTCAGAGCACGGGTTCTGGAATGGGGGCCCTTGGCCTGGTTTGCTGTGGCCCCCAGCTCTTCACGGGGCCTGCAGCCCGGGAGGCAGTGGAGTTTGATGGTTAGGAGGCCGGGCTGTGGGATCAGACAGACCTGGGCTTAGGGGCCCAGCTCCACCCTCACCGACCGTGAGAACCTGGGCAGCTAGCTTGCCCTCACTTTTCTCCTCAGTTGCTGGGTAAATGAAGATGATGTGTGGCACGGCACTGAGCACAGAGCCTGTTTGTGGGCCCTGCGTTAGCCAGTTCGGGGCAGCAGAATGAAGCGGGTGAAGGACGAGGCTGGGTTCTGAGTAGGGGGCCCACATCTTCAGCCTTGGCCCTGAAGAAGGGCATGCCTTCCTTCTCCGAGACTTCCGGTTCCCCGCCTCCATTGCCAGCCTTTCTCCTCCGTGGACCCAGCGTGAGGGTTCTGCTCAGCGGGCGCTGGGGCTCCTGGCCTGTGGCAAAGGGTCAGCAGAACTGCGGGGCAGAGGCTCCGGGAGAGCTCAGGTGGTGGGGCCGGAGCCGGGGCCAGCCAGCCCAGCCAAGGCCAGGAATGGACGGCTGGACCGGCTTGTCCTGCTGGGCCGGGTCCCAGCCCAGGTGTCCGTCCAGCTGGCCTCCAGCCGTGGCACCCACAAGCATCCATCCTCCTGTGCTGGCACTTGTCCCAGGTGCGGGGCCAAGGAGCTGGGTCCAGCCCTGCCCCACGGGGCTTCCACTCGGGCCATCTCTGCTCTCTGTTCCTCATGTGACTCACCTGTCGACAGGGGGGGGACGTCTGTGGCGATGTGCTGCTGGGTCAGGTGATCACCTCTGGGCCTCAGTGTGCCGGTGACACCAGGTTCACCCCCTCCTTCCTGTCATCGGAGGAGGTGCTGGCTTGTTCACGAGTGTGGCAGACACTTCTTCTTGCCCACCCGGGGTCTGTTTCAGCCTCTGTTCTTTCTTCCTTAATGACGAGACCCTGTGTTATTGTGGGTGGTGATCTGCCCAGCTG
>NW_025804319.1:0-3857 GCF_021613505.1 Equus quagga
CAGCTGGGCAGATCACCACCCACAATAACACAGGGTCTCGTCATTAAGGAAGAAAGAACAGAGGCTGAAACAGACCCCGGGTGGGCAAGAAGAAGTGTCTGCCACACTCGTGAACAAGCCAGCGCCTCCTCCGATGACAGGAAGGAGGGGGTGAACCTGGTGTCACCGGCACACTGAGGCCCAGAGGTGATCACCTGACCCAGCAGCACATCGCCACAGACGTCCCCCCCCTGTCGACAGGTGAGTCACATGAGGAACAGAGAGCAGAGATGGCCCGAGTGGAAGCCCCGTGGGGCAGGGCTGGACCCAGCTCCTTGGCCCCGCACCTGGGACAAGTGCCAGCACAGGAGGATGGATGCTTGTGGGTGCCACGGCTGGAGGCCAGCTGGACGGACACCTGGGCTGGGACCCGGCCCAGCAGGACAAGCCGGTCCAGCCGTCCATTCCTGGCCTTGGCTGGGCTGGCTGGCCCCGGCTCCGGCCCCACCACCTGAGCTCTCCCGGAGCCTCTGCCCCGCAGTTCTGCTGACCCTTTGCCACAGGCCAGGAGCCCCAGCGCCCGCTGAGCAGAACCCTCACGCTGGGTCCACGGAGGAGAAAGGCTGGCAATGGAGGCGGGGAACCGGAAGTCTCGGAGAAGGAAGGCATGCCCTTCTTCAGGGCCAAGGCTGAAGATGTGGGCCCCCTACTCAGAACCCAGCCTCGTCCTTCACCCGCTTCATTCTGCTGCCCCGAACTGGCTAACGCAGGGCCCACAAACAGGCTCTGTGCTCAGTGCCGTGCCACACATCATCTTCATTTACCCAGCAACTGAGGAGAAAAGTGAGGGCAAGCTAGCTGCCCAGGTTCTCACGGTCGGTGAGGGTGGAGCTGGGCCCCTAAGCCCAGGTCTGTCTGATCCCACAGCCCGGCCTCCTAACCATCAAACTCCACTGCCTCCCGGGCTGCAGGCCCCGTGAAGAGCTGGGGGCCACAGCAAACCAGGCCAAGGGCCCCCATTCCAGAACCCGTGCTCTGACATCCCACAGCCCTCAGGGCCTGGGCTCTGGGGCTGGCCCCAACCTGGGGGTCAGGCTGTCCTGGAGAGGAAAGGACAGCATGCAGGGCTCTGTGCTGGCGTGGATTCCCATTTTCCCTAGACCCTTTCCTGGGAAATCCCTCCAGGCTGCCTCTAATGGGTAGAGGGTGGGAGAAAGGAGTAATCGTGGATATTCAGAACCTTCCTGGAGATCACAAGGCCATCCCACCACTCCATCTCTAGCTGCCCGGGCACAAGGCAGTGCTATTTGGCAAAAATTAAAAAAATGCTAAAGATGTGTCAATAAGGGACTGACTGTGGTATGAGCACGCTATGGAATATTACACAGCAGTTAAAAGGGTGAGTCAGAGAGCTCAGTGTCAACAGCACAACGATCAGAACCTTCAGAATCCAGATCAAGAAATATATACGAAACCTGATGAGTTCGTTCACAACTGTCAATTACACGTAAGTAAAGTCCAGGATAGTACAATATGTCAAAATTTTATAGTATTGTGCAGCCTTGGACGAATATGATGATTTATTACAAATGATTTCCCACTATTTCAACCTAAGAAGTGTAGGATTGCCTGGTTTCTAAGTCCCCGCTGCCCTTAGGAAAAGCAGTAGTATCTTTTCTCTGGGTTTACACCCTTTTAAGTCATGAAACGTTGCATGATAACTGCTTCTTTCCAAAGAAAGCCTGTTTGAAATCAAGGCCATGGTTAATGGATTCCAACTTCTTTGTGCGCCACGGACAAACTACAACTTTCCTCTCCCCAAACACAGCAGCTGGAATAAAGTAAACAACAGTTGTCGTGACCAACGTTGTTCACTGTCAATCCTTGCTCCATCATAACGTCAGAGTGGTAACTGGGGCGTACTTTCTCCAATATCGTAAAATAAGTTCCTGGAGAAAGTGACGTAATTTCACCATTGACAGTTTATCTGCACCGCCTGCCATTTTATTTTTTTTTTACCACTTAAAATTACCCACTATGATGAAAATGGACATTTAAATCAACTATGACAACTACGACTGAGCTAACATGCACTGGCCTGGAATGCTCTAAGATACACTGTTGAGTGAAAACAAGCAAGTTACAGGCAACGTGCCATAACGTCACCTCACTTAGACTGCGTGTTTTCTGAAGACACCGTGTTCCCGTGAACGCAGGGGCCAGGTCTGGAAGGACACACGACGACAGAACAGCAGCTGTGACATCTGGGGACAGGTTACAGGGAATCCAGCTCCATCTGCAGTGTTTCCATTTCTGCAAAGAGAACGGATTAGTTATGTCATTGGAGTAACTAAAAGTTAATTTTTAAAAACAGCCATAAAAATACTACTAGGCACCTACTACTTCAGGCTGGCAAGGGCTAGTCTGTTCCTGAAACATCATCGTGTTGACCTTTACTTATTGATTACGGATTTTTTTTTAATGTTACACCAGCTCAAAAGTCCACTTGGCTCCCCATGGCCTTGGGAGTATCATCCAGCTTCTTAGCCTGACCCCAGCCAAGGCCCTCCAGCTCTCCACGCCGCCATCCTCCCACAGCTCCCGAAGCACCTTGGGAAGGCCCACTGCCAGGCCTTTGGTTACGCGGTTCCCACACCCAGAATGTTCTCTCTCTACCCAAGTCCTCCTCACGGCTCGAGGCCCGGCCATGACCTCTCCACCTCTGTGGTCCAAGCTCTACAGTCCTGGGTCCCCATTTGGCCCTCAGCCCCGAGTTCAGCCTTTTCTCCCAAGATCACCGAGAACGCCGACGCCGCCTCTAACCTGGAATTACTGCTGAGGAGTGACGGCTTTTACTCTAAAACTTCATATGTCACAGTTTGTACGAAGAGACTATATCAGCAGTTCTGTGAGTAGACACTCTAATTATGAGGCCTGTTTTATAGAGAAGCTCAGGCTTAGAGAGGTTCAGGGCCCCGCCCCAGGACACACAGCTAGTTGGTGCTGGAGCTGCTCACGAGATAGCAGCCTGACACCCGTCTCTCCCCCAAGGCTGAAACCTCACGAAAGCACAGACCACGACCAGCTTGTTCAGCCTGGTGAGCCTGACACTTACCACCGGCTAAGTATTTAAATATTAAACAAATGAAAAGAATAATGCCTACAAGCATCTGGAAACGAAAGTGCCTTCTTTATAAAACGACAGCAGCAAGCGTTTCGCCACTTGCCAGGCCACACAAGGCGGTTCCGTGGATGTGCCCTTAGTGCCAGCACCACCCCCGGTGGTCTGTTATGTCATTACTGCTATGAGGATGAGGAAGCCTGAGCCTCAGAGGAATCGAGTGACTTGCCCAAGGTCTCACAGCACACAAAGAGGGTCTGACTCAGCCCTGCTTGGGGGGTCCACCTTCCCCCATCATCACCCACTGCACCCCATTCCTCTTCTCCAGAATGCTCTGTTTTCCAGGGACTGTCATTAACTGTGTGCAGTGTGATGACTTTCTCAGTGTCACTCAGCAAATCAGCAAGTGCGGTTCCAGGGGACCCTGGAAGGTTCACGTGTGTCCCCTCCTCCCCGCGGCCAGCACTGTGGCCGGGTTCCCCGCGGCTGGCCTTGGAGGCCTCCCCAGCAAACGTGCAAGCCCTGGGTGGAAGTCACTGGGCACAGCCCCCCGGGGGTCGGGTGATGAGAGAGGCGGCCGCTCTTCACAGGGGTCCATGAGTCACTTGAGGGACAGCCCAGCTCCTCCAGACCATGCCACTGTCCACGGTCCTCTGGCTCCTGGGCACTCACCCTGAGCGGGCGGGGCAGGGGGTGGGACACGGTGAGAAGCTCAGCAGCTCCATCCAGATGCGAATCGAATCGTCCTCACACACTT
>NW_025804320.1:0-2572 GCF_021613505.1 Equus quagga
CGACCTTTAGACAGTCGAGGACAGCCCTCTGGAGTGTGGCCAGTGGGTATTAGGATGGAATCCCTGTCCTGCCCCGTGCCCCCTGTGTCCCGGGGTAACACGCTCCATTTCTGGGCCCCAGCTCCGCTTCTGGGTTGTGGGGTAAGTAACACCTGCTGTGCCTATGCTGCAAGGATGGACTCACACTGCGTGGATCCTGCTTCCCGAGGTGCTTTGGGCCTGGCGCTGGGCTGGGGCCTGGCTGGGGCACAGCTCGCAGCCACACTGTGATGCGAGTCACTGTCACCTCTCGATGAGGAAACGGAGGTGTAGGGAGCTCGTTCTCTGTCATGTGGCTGGTGGGGGCAGAGTTGGGGTCTGTGGGGCTCTGTCTGGGCCCAGGCCTGTGTTCCTCCTCCCCAGCCCCCTGCCCTGTCTCCACAGGAGGACCCGAGGGGCTGCTTTCCTCCTTGGGGGTGGCCCTGAGAGTGAGCGCGTGGGGCAGGGGCGATGCCCTGGAGTGCTCCAGCCCCCGTGAAACCTTGCCACAGTCACAGGGACCCGTGGAGACATAAAAAGAAAGAGGTTTCCAGACCCGCCTGGACCTGCTGACCCGGAGCCTCTGGAGGATGGAGCCAGAGAAGCTGTCTACAGTAGAATCCCCCTGAATTGTGAAGCTCGGCCACTCCGGAAGCCACGCCCTACAGCGCACACTCCCCCTCTTATCCAGAGTGGAAAAGGCACAGGGACGGCGCAGCCCCACCCTGGATGCGAAGCCCCCTTGGGTCTTTGATAGATGGGGCCATGCTTGGGCTGGAGAGGGGGCTGCAGCCACCTGGAGCCCAGAGCAGTCAGAGGGCCCAGCAAGAAGCTCCCAGCCTGTCCCCCACCACCCTCCTCCCCCTCCGCCCCCAGCAAAGGCCCCCAGGCTCCCAGGGAGCCCCTCCAATGGGCACCCCCTCTCCTCACACCTTTAGCTCCTGGAGCCACTGAGTTGGCAAGCCATATGGAATAGATTATTCTAGACCCATGCTAATCTGATTATCCTGGTCATGGGTCAGCTGGATGCGCAGCCAGTGGAAGTCACAGAGGCAGAGGGCTGCTGAGGAGGGAGGGGTGGGAAGAAAGGAGGGAGGTTTAGCGGCTCCCGGAAAGGCGCAGGAGGAAGTGACAGGTCTCCCAGGTGCTGGGAGCCGGCCTGAGATGCTGGGGAGCAGACAGCGCCTCTCTCCTTAGGGGAGACACATTTATGCTCCTTCGCCTCATCAGGGTGCGTGTGGGAGGGTCGAGCCTTATAGTGAAACGTAGGGAAACTGAGGCACAGCGGGGTCAAGGGGCTGAACAAGCTCAAAGCAAAGATGCAGGCATGTGAATGTGGGGACACTTGTCACATGGCACCTCAGTTTCCCCAGCTGTAGAATGCAGCAGGGGCTCTGACTGCCTGTGGGACATCTTGGGAAATGGCCTCCCTTGGTTAGAGCCTCAGGCCAGAGCCTTGACCCCTGGCATCCAGTGTCCTTGAATCCCCAGCCACAGCCAGCAGATGGCGCTGCCAAGCCACCTGGGATCTTGGGATCTGAGCAGGGCAGACCACCTCCTACCAGTCAGAGGCCTTTTTTCCAGGCGAGGGCCAGTGTGGGGAGGCGGTGGTGGGCACCCGGAGCTAAGTAGATGTGTCAGAGATGCTGGGGCTGGCTTAAGAAGTGCGTGAAGTCGGCTCAGCGTCAGTGTGATGGGCTGTGTGACCCCAGACAGGCCACTGACCCTCTCTGGAACCCAGTCTGCTCACCTGTCCACTGGGAAAAACCTGCATCTGTGTGCAGAGAGGCAGAGCAAGATGGAGCCCAGAGGAGGGAGGAGAAGGGGCACAGGCTCAGGAGGGCAGGGGCCAAGCAGGGACCAGGCCCCCGCCTCCCTACACGCCCCTAGGAACAAAGGCTGAACAGGGTCAGACCACAAGCTGACCACAGCTCTCGGCGGGGCAGCCTGAGGCTCTGTGCCCTGGCTGACTCCCTGATAAGGATTTGCAGGCCCCGCTCAGCTGCCAACTTGGGGCCTGTCCACACCAGCCCCCCAGGAAGCACCGGCGGGGACTCTCTAGGCAGGAGGAACAGGTCAGGCCCCTTCTCAGCCCCCTGCCCTCACTGATGCTTGGAACCGCGCAGGGAGAGCCAGGACTGGGTGAGCCCCGCCAAGCCACTGGGTGGCTCAGCCCTTGGCCCCTCCAGCTCCTTCCCAGGGCAGGGAGGGAGGGCGCCCCCACCTCCCCAGAGCTAGGTAGACCCAATAGAAAGCAGAGTCAGGGCTCCCAGGACTGAGCTGGGACTCCAGGCAGGACCTCGGGAAGTGGGGAGCCTCTGGGCACAGGATCATTTGCCAGAGGCTGGGGGACAGGGCATCCCTGGGCAGAGTGGAGAACCTCCAGGGGGAGGGGACAGAGCTTAAATGGACCGGATACAAAATCAAGCAGGAGAAGGGTTTTACATGGTCAGTACTGAGTATGTGCCAAAGCCTGAGGATGGGATGAGCTCAGTCCTCGCTCTGAAGGGAGCCCCAGGAGAAACCTAAGTCCAGCCCTCGGCCCGAGCCAAGG
>NW_025804321.1:0-4489 GCF_021613505.1 Equus quagga
TCATCGTCGACAGTGGGGCCACGTGAGCTGGATGGCAGATCGCTTAAGTGAATTCACGTCAGACTCAATGTTCCTGCAGATGGATGGACGGACGTTCACCTGGAAGAAGGTCCTACTGATGTGCCACCAGATCTCTTCTGAGCCTCATCACGAGCAACATTATGATCTTGAGTGAAGACGTGAACCGATCTAATTTGGGGTAAGATCCAAACCCAAGAAGTAAACAGGGTAACAGCCAGGATCCCAAGAGATCCTAACAAAGCGGGGGGGAGGGGGGGGCAGGGGGGAAGGGCACATTTCTGGGGTGACCGATGGCAACTAGACTTTTGATGGTGAACACGCTACAGTCCACACAGAAATTGGAATATCATCATGTACACGTGAAACAATAAAAGTAAATAAAGAGATCCTGACAGACCAGAAAAACCCGTCAGCTCTAGCAAGGTGGGGTCAGCAGGGCCCTGTGCCCTCCCAGCTCAGGGTCAGGGGCATCCCGTGCCCAGCAGCCGTGTGGAAAGTCATTGCCTCCAGGCATCAAGGTGTGGAAACAACGGTGACCCCGTACCCCCTCACTGGATCAGGAGGCCTGACCCCCAGGAGGGATGGTCTCCTGTTCCCCTGGCAGAGCAGGCCACACACGCAGTAAGTGGTCAGCTGGGGGCACAGTTGATGAGGGGTGGGGACATACCAGGCTCAGGGGGGCAGAGGCTGGTAAAGCCAGGTCACCAAAGAAATGGTGGAGGGACTTGGGGATGTTTGGTCCAAAAAGGAAAACACTAGGGGATGAGACAGTTGTCTCCTGACGGCCCAGGGGAACACTCCAGGGAGAGTCCAAAGAACTTTCTAGGCTTGGATGGGCCCTCCTGTGAGGGAGTGAGGGGCCTGTTCCTAGAGATGATCAAGAAGAGGCCAGTCGGCGAGTCATGAGAGGCACGTCCCCGGGCTGGAGTGGATGGCTGGCACCACCCCTGCCGACACTGGCAGGCTCCAGAGACCAGGGGCTTGGGCCTGAGGGTCCCCGAGGTCCTTGCAGAGCCCAGGCCAAGAATGAGGGCGAGGACGGGGCCACCTCCTGGGGTCCTGGGCAGTGTCAGGGCAAGGGGCCTCAGGGCCTCCAGGGGGACGAGCACAGTGTGTGGACTTGCAGGTGTGCAGCGCCACACACACCCTTCTCTGCACCTGAAGCTCTGGCACAGCTAGGGTGGCTCTCAGCTGGGCCACCAGGCCCCTGGGATCCCCGGCTCGGCCTGCCGTGTGGCACGTAGCAGGTGCTGTGAGGTGGGCAGTGTCTGTGTCAGCATCCCTCTCACAGGTGATGGAACTGGGGCCTCTGCCCGTCGTTCCCTGTTGTGTCCCAAGCCCTGGCCCCGACCAGCAGCCGAGTGGAGAGGCCGAGGCCAGGCTGGCCACAAGGTGACCCTTAGCTTGGGCCTGTGGGGGGCTGGGTGGGCTCGGATCAGCCCGTATGGGGCCAGCACAGCCCTGTTCCCGGGGGTCTGCCTGCTCCACTCTTGGGGGGGGCAGTGCAGGCCGGCGCAGGTTGGGATGGGAGCCCGCTGGGCCTGGCCCTCCCTTCCCCTGGGTCCCTCCCAGGCGCAGGGGGCGCCCAGGCCGTGGGAACCCAGAGTTGGGGGGGCCGTGGGCCGCAGGAGCATGTGCTCTTCTCGTCACAGCGAGTGTGTGGCCACCTTCACACCTCCGCTCTGCCTGTGGACACAAGGCCACCACCTCCAGGGCAGAAGGTGTCGACTTGGGAAAGTGGGTGTGCAGGGGCCTCCAGGACGCCAGGCCCTCAGAGCCTGGAGCACACTTCTGGGCTGGGAGAGGGGGCTGCAGGTCCCCACCCGGGAGGCCCAGGGGAGAGCAGGCCTGTGTCCCTGGGATGGGGGGGCGGTGGGGGAAGACAGGGGCCTGGACGGGGTTAGGGTTAGGGTTAGGGTTAGGCGGCGAGGTCCCCAGACATTCTGAGAAGGCAGGGGGGCAGGGGGGGGTGTCACATCAGGATGGGGGCACCAGGGGGGGGTGTCACATGAGGGCAGGGGCACCAGGAGGGGTGTCACATGAGGGCCAGGGCACCAGGAGGGGGTGTCACATGAAGGCAGGGGCACCAGGAGGGGGTGTCACATGAGGGCAGGCGCACCAGGAGGGGCGTCACATGAGGGCTGGGGCCGCCTGGGGCGGGGGCAGGGGGAGGGGGATTGGGCCCAGGAGCTCCGAGGAGAGCAAGTGGAGAAAGGTAGGGAGGATGCAGCCACTCTTGGCTGAGGAAGTGCAGGAGGGGCTGGGGGCCACAGGCATGCAGGGAGCTGCCCAGCAGGCTAGGGGCGTGGAGGTGGACCCACTGCTCTGCCTCCAACAAGAAAGCTGAGCCAAGGAGGCTGGGGAGGAAGGGCCTGCCTCATGGCCGCCTGGTCCAGCTCCGGGGCCCAGCAGAGGCAGCTCAGGCCTAGGGCCAGTCACGCCCAGCTCACTGCCCATCTGAGCCTCAGTCTCGTCATCTGGGCAATGGGTCACCTTGCTGGGAGGATGGGGGAGCACCATGTGCTCAGCACGTGAGACTCCACACAGACTGCCTGCCTGCCCTGCTGGAGAGGGACCATCTGAGGTCCTGCCGCTCTTGGGAAGGACAAAGGGAGAGGGTAATGGTGCCCAGGCCTGCGGTCCCCAGCCCTGGGAGGAGGGCCCAGCCTCCCCGCCTCAGCTCCCAGAGTCACCAGGGGGCTTGGGCCCACCTGCTGGAATGTGCACACGCTTGGGGGCGGGGTCTGCAAAGGCTTTCTCCTCTCATCCCTCCCTCCCTCACCCATTCCTTTTTTTTTTAATTACCAAAGCCATGAATGCTTCTTACAAAAAAGTGAGAAAATATAGGCAATCAAAAAGAAGGGAATTTTAAACGCCCCCTGTTGCACCCAGCGAGAAGCACGTGCACACGTGGGCCCGCATCTCTGCCCCCTGAGCTTTCTAGCGTCCCTACAGATACATGAACAGAGACAGAGGCATTGAAAGGGCATGTCGGGGCTTTTGTTTTTCCATTTTTTCAGGCTTCTGGTATATATATTTTCTTTTTCTTTAGACAGCTTTATTGAGATATAATTCACATACCATACATTCTGTTTAAAGTATACAATTCAAAAGTTTTTGTGTGTTACATTTTAAACTTTTAAAAATTGTGGTAAAGTATACATAACATAAAATTTGCCATCTTGGTCGTTTTTAAGTGTGCAGCTTCAGTGGCGTTAATGACCATCGTACAACCATCACCACTTCCATTTCCAGAACTTTCCCACCACTCTGTCCCCGTTAAGCAAGCACTCCCCTTTGCACCCTCCGCCAGCCTGGGTCACCTCTAATCTTCTTCCTGCCTCTGAGAATTTGTCTGTTCTGGGAACCCCACATAAATGGAGCCGTACAACACTTATCTTTTGGTGTCTGGCTATCTCCCGTAGCCTGAGGTCCTCCCTCAGGGTTCATCTCTGGTGTAGCAGGCGTCCGCCTTTCATTCCTCCTCATGCTTGAGTGACCTTCCATTGTGTGGATACACCCCGTTCTGCTTCTCCATTCATCCGTCCGTGGTCGTTTGGGGTGTTCCCCCCTTTGGGCTCCGTGTCCGGTGCTCCTGTGAGCGCTGTTAGGACTGTCTGCTCCGGTCCTGCCTCCAGTCCCTTTGGGCCCACAGAGGGCGCGTGGTCTTGTAGCCGCTGTTCTCACCGACGTGTGGAACACTTTCCATGTCAGCAGGTGCACTTCTGAAATGAGGTTCCGGAGGCCTGCCTCGTGCTCCCCGGGGGCAGGACGGCTGAGTAACAAGTTCTGTGCTGGGCTCTGAGAGGGTGCCACATCAGTGAGCCTGACACCCATATTTCAAGAATTATTTTTAAATTGCACATGTAATATACAAATGCGATGTCCCTGTGAAAAATTTAAACATTACGCAAGACTCCCTGATGACCCTCAGACCCAGACCTGCCGCCCAGCCACCACGGAGGCCTGGCTGTGATTCCAGATCTGGGGCGGCCCCCAGCCTGTGTCCGTGCGTTCACACATCTGCACACGGCAGACCCTTACCCGGGGCGTGGTGTCATTCGATGACGTTTGATGTCGAGGTTGTGTCTTAGATTTTCCTTTTCTCGAGTTTCGCTTGTGTCAGTGGCGTGTGTGATGGGGAAGAGTCTCCTGCAACGTGGTGCTGTTACTCGGCAGTGTGGCTTCCCTCGCACCTTGAGTCTTTTCTAATCAGGATGATTCCGACAGCAGCCCCTGTGCGAAGGGCAGCGAGCTGTTCCGAAGCCTTGGGCCAGCTTTGGGAGCCCGGAGGCAGGGTGTCGAGGCCGACCCGGTCACGGGCAGCCAGCAGCTGTGCCAGGAACCTGGGGCTCAGCCAGCCTGGCCACCTGTGGGGTCCAAGGCTGAAGTCTCCCAAGTCTCCAAGGGTGAAGAAAACGCCTTGGCTCGGGCCGAGGGCTGGACTTAGGTTTCTCCTGGGGCTCCC
>NW_025804322.1:0-4489 GCF_021613505.1 Equus quagga
GGGAGCCCCAGGAGAAACCTAAGTCCAGCCCTCGGCCCGAGCCAAGGCGTTTTCTTCACCCTTGGAGACTTGGGAGACTTCAGCCTTGGACCCCACAGGTGGCCAGGCTGGCTGAGCCCCAGGTTCCTGGCACAGCTGCTGGCTGCCCGTGACCGGGTCGGCCTCGACACCCTGCCTCCGGGCTCCCAAAGCTGGCCCAAGGCTTCGGAACAGCTCGCTGCCCTTCGCACAGGGGCTGCTGTCGGAATCATCCTGATTAGAAAAGACTCAAGGTGCGAGGGAAGCCACACTGCCGAGTAACAGCACCACGTTGCAGGAGACTCTTCCCCATCACACACGCCACTGACACAAGCGAAACTCGAGAAAAGGAAAATCTAAGACACAACCTCGACATCAAACGTCATCGAATGACACCACGCCCCGGGTAAGGGTCTGCCGTGTGCAGATGTGTGAACGCACGGACACAGGCTGGGGGCCGCCCCAGATCTGGAATCACAGCCAGGCCTCCGTGGTGGCTGGGCGGCAGGTCTGGGTCTGAGGGTCATCAGGGAGTCTTGCGTAATGTTTAAATTTTTCACAGGGACATCGCATTTGTATATTACATGTGCAATTTAAAAATAATTCTTGAAATATGGGTGTCAGGCTCACTGATGTGGCACCCTCTCAGAGCCCAGCACAGAACTTGTTACTCAGCCGTCCTGCCCCCGGGGAGCACGAGGCAGGCCTCCGGAACCTCATTTCAGAAGTGCACCTGCTGACATGGAAAGTGTTCCACACGTCGGTGAGAACAGCGGCTACAAGACCACGCGCCCTCTGTGGGCCCAAAGGGACTGGAGGCAGGACCGGAGCAGACAGTCCTAACAGCGCTCACAGGAGCACCGGACACGGAGCCCAAAGGGGGGAACACCCCAAACGACCACGGACGGATGAATGGAGAAGCAGAACGGGGTGTATCCACACAATGGAAGGTCACTCAAGCATGAGGAGGAATGAAAGGCGGACGCCTGCTACACCAGAGATGAACCCTGAGGGAGGACCTCAGGCTACGGGAGATAGCCAGACACCAAAAGATAAGTGTTGTACGGCTCCATTTATGTGGGGTTCCCAGAACAGACAAATTCTCAGAGGCAGGAAGAAGATTAGAGGTGACCCAGGCTGGCGGAGGGTGCAAAGGGGAGTGCTTGCTTAACGGGGACAGAGTGGTGGGAAAGTTCTGGAAATGGAAGTGGTGATGGTTGTACGATGGTCATTAACGCCACTGAAGCTGCACACTTAAAAACGACCAAGATGGCAAATTTTATGTTATGTATACTTTACCACAATTTTTAAAAGTTTAAAATGTAACACACAAAAACTTTTGAATTGTATACTTTAAACAGAATGTATGGTATGTGAATTATATCTCAATAAAGCTGTCTAAAGAAAAAGAAAATATATATACCAGAAGCCTGAAAAAATGGAAAAACAAAAGCCCCGACATGCCCTTTCAATGCCTCTGTCTCTGTTCATGTATCTGTAGGGACGCTAGAAAGCTCAGGGGGCAGAGATGCGGGCCCACGTGTGCACGTGCTTCTCGCTGGGTGCAACAGGGGGCGTTTAAAATTCCCTTCTTTTTGATTGCCTATATTTTCTCACTTTTTTGTAAGAAGCATTCATGGCTTTGGTAATTAAAAAAAAAAGGAATGGGTGAGGGAGGGAGGGATGAGAGGAGAAAGCCTTTGCAGACCCCGCCCCCAAGCGTGTGCACATTCCAGCAGGTGGGCCCAAGCCCCCTGGTGACTCTGGGAGCTGAGGCGGGGAGGCTGGGCCCTCCTCCCAGGGCTGGGGACCGCAGGCCTGGGCACCATTACCCTCTCCCTTTGTCCTTCCCAAGAGCGGCAGGACCTCAGATGGTCCCTCTCCAGCAGGGCAGGCAGGCAGTCTGTGTGGAGTCTCACGTGCTGAGCACATGGTGCTCCCCCATCCTCCCAGCAAGGTGACCCATTGCCCAGATGACGAGACTGAGGCTCAGATGGGCAGTGAGCTGGGCGTGACTGGCCCTAGGCCTGAGCTGCCTCTGCTGGGCCCCGGAGCTGGACCAGGCGGCCATGAGGCAGGCCCTTCCTCCCCAGCCTCCTTGGCTCAGCTTTCTTGTTGGAGGCAGAGCAGTGGGTCCACCTCCACGCCCCTAGCCTGCTGGGCAGCTCCCTGCATGCCTGTGGCCCCCAGCCCCTCCTGCACTTCCTCAGCCAAGAGTGGCTGCATCCTCCCTACCTTTCTCCACTTGCTCTCCTCGGAGCTCCTGGGCCCAATCCCCCTCCCCCTGCCCCCGCCCCAGGCGGCCCCAGCCCTCATGTGACGCCCCTCCTGGTGCGCCTGCCCTCATGTGACACCCCCTCCTGGTGCCCCTGCCTTCATGTGACACCCCCTCCTGGTGCCCTGGCCCTCATGTGACACCCCTCCTGGTGCCCCTGCCCTCATGTGACACCCCCCCCTGGTGCCCCCATCCTGATGTGACACCCCCCCCTGCCCCCCTGCCTTCTCAGAATGTCTGGGGACCTCGCCGCCTAACCCTAACCCTAACCCTAACCCCGTCCAGGCCCCTGTCTTCCCCCACCGCCCCCCCATCCCAGGGACACAGGCCTGCTCTCCCCTGGGCCTCCCGGGTGGGGACCTGCAGCCCCCTCTCCCAGCCCAGAAGTGTGCTCCAGGCTCTGAGGGCCTGGCGTCCTGGAGGCCCCTGCACACCCACTTTCCCAAGTCGACACCTTCTGCCCTGGAGGTGGTGGCCTTGTGTCCACAGGCAGAGCGGAGGTGTGAAGGTGGCCACACACTCGCTGTGACGAGAAGAGCACATGCTCCTGCGGCCCACGGCCCCCCCAACTCTGGGTTCCCACGGCCTGGGCGCCCCCTGCGCCTGGGAGGGACCCAGGGGAAGGGAGGGCCAGGCCCAGCGGGCTCCCATCCCAACCTGCGCCGGCCTGCACTGCCCCCCCCAAGAGTGGAGCAGGCAGACCCCCGGGAACAGGGCTGTGCTGGCCCCATACGGGCTGATCCGAGCCCACCCAGCCCCCCACAGGCCCAAGCTAAGGGTCACCTTGTGGCCAGCCTGGCCTCGGCCTCTCCACTCGGCTGCTGGTCGGGGCCAGGGCTTGGGACACAACAGGGAACGACGGGCAGAGGCCCCAGTTCCATCACCTGTGAGAGGGATGCTGACACAGACACTGCCCACCTCACAGCACCTGCTACGTGCCACACGGCAGGCCGAGCCGGGGATCCCAGGGGCCTGGTGGCCCAGCTGAGAGCCACCCTAGCTGTGCCAGAGCTTCAGGTGCAGAGAAGGGTGTGTGTGGCGCTGCACACCTGCAAGTCCACACACTGTGCTCGTCCCCCTGGAGGCCCTGAGGCCCCTTGCCCTGACACTGCCCAGGACCCCAGGAGGTGGCCCCGTCCTCGCCCTCATTCTTGGCCTGGGCTCTGCAAGGACCTCGGGGACCCTCAGGCCCAAGCCCCTGGTCTCTGGAGCCTGCCAGTGTCGGCAGGGGTGGTGCCAGCCATCCACTCCAGCCCGGGGACGTGCCTCTCATGACTCGCCGACTGGCCTCTTCTTGATCATCTCTAGGAACAGGCCCCTCACTCCCTCACAGGAGGGCCCATCCAAGCCTAGAAAGTTCTTTGGACTCTCCCTGGAGTGTTCCCCTGGGCCGTCAGGAGACAACTGTCTCATCCCCTAGTGTTTTCCTTTTTGGACCAAACATCCCCAAGTCCCTCCACCATTTCTTTGGTGACCTGGCTTTACCAGCCTCTGCCCCCCTGAGCCTGGTATGTCCCCACCCCTCATCAACTGTGCCCCCAGCTGACCACTTACTGCGTGTGTGGCCTGCTCTGCCAGGGGAACAGGAGACCATCCCTCCTGGGGGTCAGGCCTCCTGATCCAGTGAGGGGGTACGGGGTCACCGTTGTTTCCACACCTTGATGCCTGGAGGCAATGACTTTCCACACGGCTGCTGGGCACGGGATGCCCCTGACCCTGAGCTGGGAGGGCACAGGGCCCTGCTGACCCCACCTTGCTAGAGCTGACGGGTTTTTCTGGTCTGTCAGGATCTCTTTATTTACTTTTATTGTTTCACGTGTACATGATGATATTCCAATTTCTGTGTGGACTGTAGCGTGTTCACCATCAAAAGTCTAGTTGCCATCGGTCACCCCAGAAATGTGCCCTTCCCCCCTGCCCCCCCCTCCCCCCCGCTTTGTTAGGATCTCTTGGGATCCTGGCTGTTACCCTGTTTACTTCTTGGGTTTGGATCTTACCCCAAATTAGATCGGTTCACGTCTTCACTCAAGATCATAATGTTGCTCGTGATGAGGCTCAGAAGAGATCTGGTGGCACATCAGTAGGACCTTCTTCCAGGTGAACGTCCGTCCATCCATCTGCAGGAACATTGAGTCTGACGTGAATTCACTTAAGCGATCTGCCATCCAGCTCACGTGGCCCCACTGTCGACGATGA
>NW_025804323.1:0-4489 GCF_021613505.1 Equus quagga
GGGAGCCCCAGGAGAAACCTAAGTCCAGCCCTCGGCCCGAGCCAAGGCGTTTTCTTCACCCTTGGAGACTTGGGAGACTTCAGCCTTGGACCCCACAGGTGGCCAGGCTGGCTGAGCCCCAGGTTCCTGGCACAGCTGCTGGCTGCCCGTGACCGGGTCGGCCTCGACACCCTGCCTCCGGGCTCCCAAAGCTGGCCCAAGGCTTCGGAACAGCTCGCTGCCCTTCGCACAGGGGCTGCTGTCGGAATCATCCTGATTAGAAAAGACTCAAGGTGCGAGGGAAGCCACACTGCCGAGTAACAGCACCACGTTGCAGGAGACTCTTCCCCATCACACACGCCACTGACACAAGCGAAACTCGAGAAAAGGAAAATCTAAGACACAACCTCGACATCAAACGTCATCGAATGACACCACGCCCCGGGTAAGGGTCTGCCGTGTGCAGATGTGTGAACGCACGGACACAGGCTGGGGGCCGCCCCAGATCTGGAATCACAGCCAGGCCTCCGTGGTGGCTGGGCGGCAGGTCTGGGTCTGAGGGTCATCAGGGAGTCTTGCGTAATGTTTAAATTTTTCACAGGGACATCGCATTTGTATATTACATGTGCAATTTAAAAATAATTCTTGAAATATGGGTGTCAGGCTCACTGATGTGGCACCCTCTCAGAGCCCAGCACAGAACTTGTTACTCAGCCGTCCTGCCCCCGGGGAGCACGAGGCAGGCCTCCGGAACCTCATTTCAGAAGTGCACCTGCTGACATGGAAAGTGTTCCACACGTCGGTGAGAACAGCGGCTACAAGACCACGCGCCCTCTGTGGGCCCAAAGGGACTGGAGGCAGGACCGGAGCAGACAGTCCTAACAGCGCTCACAGGAGCACCGGACACGGAGCCCAAAGGGGGGAACACCCCAAACGACCACGGACGGATGAATGGAGAAGCAGAACGGGGTGTATCCACACAATGGAAGGTCACTCAAGCATGAGGAGGAATGAAAGGCGGACGCCTGCTACACCAGAGATGAACCCTGAGGGAGGACCTCAGGCTACGGGAGATAGCCAGACACCAAAAGATAAGTGTTGTACGGCTCCATTTATGTGGGGTTCCCAGAACAGACAAATTCTCAGAGGCAGGAAGAAGATTAGAGGTGACCCAGGCTGGCGGAGGGTGCAAAGGGGAGTGCTTGCTTAACGGGGACAGAGTGGTGGGAAAGTTCTGGAAATGGAAGTGGTGATGGTTGTACGATGGTCATTAACGCCACTGAAGCTGCACACTTAAAAACGACCAAGATGGCAAATTTTATGTTATGTATACTTTACCACAATTTTTAAAAGTTTAAAATGTAACACACAAAAACTTTTGAATTGTATACTTTAAACAGAATGTATGGTATGTGAATTATATCTCAATAAAGCTGTCTAAAGAAAAAGAAAATATATATACCAGAAGCCTGAAAAAATGGAAAAACAAAAGCCCCGACATGCCCTTTCAATGCCTCTGTCTCTGTTCATGTATCTGTAGGGACGCTAGAAAGCTCAGGGGGCAGAGATGCGGGCCCACGTGTGCACGTGCTTCTCGCTGGGTGCAACAGGGGGCGTTTAAAATTCCCTTCTTTTTGATTGCCTATATTTTCTCACTTTTTTGTAAGAAGCATTCATGGCTTTGGTAATTAAAAAAAAAAGGAATGGGTGAGGGAGGGAGGGATGAGAGGAGAAAGCCTTTGCAGACCCCGCCCCCAAGCGTGTGCACATTCCAGCAGGTGGGCCCAAGCCCCCTGGTGACTCTGGGAGCTGAGGCGGGGAGGCTGGGCCCTCCTCCCAGGGCTGGGGACCGCAGGCCTGGGCACCATTACCCTCTCCCTTTGTCCTTCCCAAGAGCGGCAGGACCTCAGATGGTCCCTCTCCAGCAGGGCAGGCAGGCAGTCTGTGTGGAGTCTCACGTGCTGAGCACATGGTGCTCCCCCATCCTCCCAGCAAGGTGACCCATTGCCCAGATGACGAGACTGAGGCTCAGATGGGCAGTGAGCTGGGCGTGACTGGCCCTAGGCCTGAGCTGCCTCTGCTGGGCCCCGGAGCTGGACCAGGCGGCCATGAGGCAGGCCCTTCCTCCCCAGCCTCCTTGGCTCAGCTTTCTTGTTGGAGGCAGAGCAGTGGGTCCACCTCCACGCCCCTAGCCTGCTGGGCAGCTCCCTGCATGCCTGTGGCCCCCAGCCCCTCCTGCACTTCCTCAGCCAAGAGTGGCTGCATCCTCCCTACCTTTCTCCACTTGCTCTCCTCGGAGCTCCTGGGCCCAATCCCCCTCCCCCTGCCCCCGCCCCAGGCGGCCCCAGCCCTCATGTGACGCCCCTCCTGGTGCGCCTGCCCTCATGTGACACCCCCTCCTGGTGCCCCTGCCTTCATGTGACACCCCCTCCTGGTGCCCTGGCCCTCATGTGACACCCCTCCTGGTGCCCCTGCCCTCATGTGACACCCCCCCCTGGTGCCCCCATCCTGATGTGACACCCCCCCCTGCCCCCCTGCCTTCTCAGAATGTCTGGGGACCTCGCCGCCTAACCCTAACCCTAACCCTAACCCCGTCCAGGCCCCTGTCTTCCCCCACCGCCCCCCCATCCCAGGGACACAGGCCTGCTCTCCCCTGGGCCTCCCGGGTGGGGACCTGCAGCCCCCTCTCCCAGCCCAGAAGTGTGCTCCAGGCTCTGAGGGCCTGGCGTCCTGGAGGCCCCTGCACACCCACTTTCCCAAGTCGACACCTTCTGCCCTGGAGGTGGTGGCCTTGTGTCCACAGGCAGAGCGGAGGTGTGAAGGTGGCCACACACTCGCTGTGACGAGAAGAGCACATGCTCCTGCGGCCCACGGCCCCCCCAACTCTGGGTTCCCACGGCCTGGGCGCCCCCTGCGCCTGGGAGGGACCCAGGGGAAGGGAGGGCCAGGCCCAGCGGGCTCCCATCCCAACCTGCGCCGGCCTGCACTGCCCCCCCCAAGAGTGGAGCAGGCAGACCCCCGGGAACAGGGCTGTGCTGGCCCCATACGGGCTGATCCGAGCCCACCCAGCCCCCCACAGGCCCAAGCTAAGGGTCACCTTGTGGCCAGCCTGGCCTCGGCCTCTCCACTCGGCTGCTGGTCGGGGCCAGGGCTTGGGACACAACAGGGAACGACGGGCAGAGGCCCCAGTTCCATCACCTGTGAGAGGGATGCTGACACAGACACTGCCCACCTCACAGCACCTGCTACGTGCCACACGGCAGGCCGAGCCGGGGATCCCAGGGGCCTGGTGGCCCAGCTGAGAGCCACCCTAGCTGTGCCAGAGCTTCAGGTGCAGAGAAGGGTGTGTGTGGCGCTGCACACCTGCAAGTCCACACACTGTGCTCGTCCCCCTGGAGGCCCTGAGGCCCCTTGCCCTGACACTGCCCAGGACCCCAGGAGGTGGCCCCGTCCTCGCCCTCATTCTTGGCCTGGGCTCTGCAAGGACCTCGGGGACCCTCAGGCCCAAGCCCCTGGTCTCTGGAGCCTGCCAGTGTCGGCAGGGGTGGTGCCAGCCATCCACTCCAGCCCGGGGACGTGCCTCTCATGACTCGCCGACTGGCCTCTTCTTGATCATCTCTAGGAACAGGCCCCTCACTCCCTCACAGGAGGGCCCATCCAAGCCTAGAAAGTTCTTTGGACTCTCCCTGGAGTGTTCCCCTGGGCCGTCAGGAGACAACTGTCTCATCCCCTAGTGTTTTCCTTTTTGGACCAAACATCCCCAAGTCCCTCCACCATTTCTTTGGTGACCTGGCTTTACCAGCCTCTGCCCCCCTGAGCCTGGTATGTCCCCACCCCTCATCAACTGTGCCCCCAGCTGACCACTTACTGCGTGTGTGGCCTGCTCTGCCAGGGGAACAGGAGACCATCCCTCCTGGGGGTCAGGCCTCCTGATCCAGTGAGGGGGTACGGGGTCACCGTTGTTTCCACACCTTGATGCCTGGAGGCAATGACTTTCCACACGGCTGCTGGGCACGGGATGCCCCTGACCCTGAGCTGGGAGGGCACAGGGCCCTGCTGACCCCACCTTGCTAGAGCTGACGGGTTTTTCTGGTCTGTCAGGATCTCTTTATTTACTTTTATTGTTTCACGTGTACATGATGATATTCCAATTTCTGTGTGGACTGTAGCGTGTTCACCATCAAAAGTCTAGTTGCCATCGGTCACCCCAGAAATGTGCCCTTCCCCCCTGCCCCCCCCTCCCCCCCGCTTTGTTAGGATCTCTTGGGATCCTGGCTGTTACCCTGTTTACTTCTTGGGTTTGGATCTTACCCCAAATTAGATCGGTTCACGTCTTCACTCAAGATCATAATGTTGCTCGTGATGAGGCTCAGAAGAGATCTGGTGGCACATCAGTAGGACCTTCTTCCAGGTGAACGTCCGTCCATCCATCTGCAGGAACATTGAGTCTGACGTGAATTCACTTAAGCGATCTGCCATCCAGCTCACGTGGCCCCACTGTCGACGATGA
>NW_025804324.1:0-4547 GCF_021613505.1 Equus quagga
TCGTCGACAGTGGGGCCACGTGAGCTGGATGGCAGATCGCTTAAATGAATTCACGTCAGACTCAATATTCCCGCAGATGGATGGACGGACGTTCACCTGGAAGAAGGTTCTAGTCATGTGCCACTAGCTCTCTTCCGAGCCTCGTGATGAGCAACATTATGATCTTGAGTGAAGACGTGAACCGATCTAATTTGAGGTAAGATCCAAACCCGAGAAGTAAACAGGGTAACAGCCAGGATCCCAAGAGATCCTGACAAAGTGGGCGGTGGGGGAAGGGCACATTTGTGTGGTGACCGATGGCAACTAGACTTTTGATGGTGAATACGGTGCAGTATACACACAAATTGGAATATAATGATGTACACGTGAAACAAAGAAAAAGTAAATAAAGAGATCCTGACAGACCGGAAAAAGCTGTCAGTTCTAACAAGGTGGGACCAGCAGGGCCCTGTGCCCTCCCAGCTCAGGGTCAGGGGCATCCCGTGCCCAGCAGCCGTGTAGAGATGGTGTGACAGTCATTGCCTCCAGGCGTCAAGGTGTGGAAACAGTGGTGACCCCATTCCCTCTCACTGGATCAGGAGGCCTGTCACCCAGGAAGGATGGGCTCCTGTTCCCTGCACACACACCCCCTTGTCTGCATACACACACACACCCTTCTCTGCGCACACATACACACACACACCCCCTTTCCCTGCACACACACAAACCCTTCTCTGCAAACACACACACACCCTTCTCTGCATGCACACACGCATGCCCCTTTTCTGTGCCCAGAGCTCTGGCGCAGCTGGGTGCCCTCTGGGGGCTGGGCCACCAGGCCCCCGGGACCCTCAGCTCAGCTCCCGGGCTGGCAGTGCAGGCTGGGGCAGGGCCAGGACAGGAGCCCCCTCAGCCTGGCCCTTCCTTTCCGTGGGTCCCTCCCAGGCCCGGGGGCGGCCAGGCTGTGGGAACGCAGAGTGGGGGGTGGGGGCACGGGCCACAGGAGCATGTGCTCTTCTCGTCACAGCGAGCGTGTGGCCACCTTCACACCTCCGCTCTGCCTGTTGACACAAGGCCACCACCTCCAGGGCAGAAGGTGTCGACTTGGGAAAGTGGGTGTGCAGGGGCCCCCAGGACGCCAGGCCCTCAGAGCCGGGAGTGCGCTTCTGGGCTGGGAGAAGGGGCTGCAGACCCTGCCCAGGAGGCCCAGGGGAGATCAGGCCTGTGTCCCTGGGATGGGGGCGCGGTGGGGGAAGACAGGGGCCTGGACCGGCCCCTCCCTCCAGGAGCCCGGAGTCAGCCTACCCTGGCCCGGGGGCTGGTATGTGACTCTCGGCACAGCCAGGGAAGCCCAGGGACAAGGCCCTGCCAAGCAGAGCACCATCAGTGTCACTGGGAGGCCCAGAGACGGACAGCCACCAGGATAAGGTCACCGAGTGGCCCCTGGGACTAAAGGCCACCCTGGGCGAGCCTCAGCCTGGCCTTGTCTTCAGAGCCCTTCCACACGGTGCAGTGCCCGGCCCCAACCCCGTGTCGTCCAGCCACTGTTGTCCACTGGCTCAGAAGGGGAAATGGGGCCCAGAGAGGTCACACCATTGCTTCAGGTCCCCAGAGCCAGGATTTGAACCCCCAAGGCCGTGCCCACACCACTGGGCAACACTGCCCGGGCCCACTGAGGCTCCAGGGAGGGGTGAGCTGCACTGCCCTCGGGGAGCTGGGGGTTGGAAGAGGGAAGAGGAATGAGTTGGGCTCTGAGTCTGTGGTGGCCTGATGTGCTGGGACCACGAGCAAGCGAGAGGGGCTCCCTGGCCCGAGAGCAGGTGGAGGAAGGGAGGGACCTGCAGTTGTGGACGTTCTCCCAGTGCAGGTGGGGCCTTCCTGGAGAAGGGGACCGTGTGGCCCACGTCTGGCAGTGGCGAGCCCTGGGCTAGTTTGGGCAGTGCCAGGTGGGCTGGAGCCTGGGGTGCAGGCGGGGAGCAGGGGAAAGGGGGCGAGCAGCAGGGAGGAGTAGGGGTGGGCAAGTCTTGCTGAGAGAGGAGTTCGGACTCTTAGGGAGGCGGCGAGGTCCCCAGACATTCTGAGGAAGGAGAAGGGCTGGGAGCTGAAGAGCGGGAAGCAGAGTGCCAGTCAGGAGAAGCATCACATGAGGGCCGGGCACCAGAATGGGGGTCACATCAGGGCAGGGGCTGCCTGGAGCTGGGGCAGAGGCACCAGGAGTGGGGTCCCATGAGGGCGGGGGCTGCCTGGAGCCGGGGCAGGGGCCCTGGGATTGGGCCTAGGAGCCCTGAGGAGAGCACATGGAGAAAGGTGGGGAGGACGCGGCCACTCTTGGCTAGGGAAGTGCAGGAGGGGCTGGGGGCCACAGGCGTGCGGGGAGCTGCCCAGCAGGCTGGGGACATGGAGGTGGACCCACTGCTCTCCCTCCAACAAGAAAGCTGAGCCAAGGAGGCTGGGGAGGAAGGGCCTGCCTCATGGCCCTGGTCCAGCTCCGGGGCCCAGCAGAGGCAGCTCAGGCCTAGGGCCAGTCACGCCCAGCTCAGTGCCCATTTGAGACTCAGTCTCCTCATCTGCACAATGGGTGACCTTGCTGGGAGGATCGGGGAGCACCATGTGCTCAGCACATCAGGCTCCACACGGCCTGCCTGCCTGCCCTGCTGGAGAGGGACCAATGAGGTCTTGCCGCTCTTGAGAAGGACAAAGGGAGAGGGTGAGGGTGCCCAGGCCTGTGGCCCCCAGCCCTGGGAGGAGGGCCCAGCCTCCCCGCCTCAGCTCCCAGAGTCACCAGGGGGCTTGGGCCCACCTGCTGGAATGTGCACACGCTTGGGGGCGGGGTCTGCAAAGGCTTTCTCCTCTCATCCCTCCCTCCCTCACCCATTCCTTTTTTTTTTAATTACCAAAGCCATGAATGCTTCTTACAAAAAAGTGAGAAAATATAGGCAATCAAAAAGAAGGGAATTTTAAACGCCCCCTGTTGCACCCAGCGAGAAGCACGTGCACACGTGGGCCCGCATCTCTGCCCCCTGAGCTTTCTAGCGTCCCTACAGATACATGAACAGAGACAGAGGCATCGAGAGGGCATGTTGGGGCTTTTGTTTTTCCATTTTTTGAAGCTTCTGATATGTATTTTTTCTTTTTCTTTAGACAGCTTTATTGAGATATATTTCACATACCATACATTCTGTTTAAAGTATACAATTCAAAAGTTTTTGTATGTTACGTTTAAAATTTTTAAAAATTGTGGTAAAGTGTATATAACATAAAATTTGCCATGTTAGTCATTTTTAAGCGTCCATCTTCAGTGGCATTAATGACCATCGTGCAACCATCACCACTTCCATTTCCAGAACTTTCCCACCACCTCAAGCAGAAACCCTGTCCCTGTAAAGCAAGCACTCCCCTCTACCCCCTCCCCCAGCGCGGGTCACCTCTAATCTGCTTCCTGCCTCTGACAAGTTGTCTGTTCTGGGAACCCCACATAAATGGAGCTGTACAACATCTATCTTTTGGTGTCTGGCTATTTCCCGTAGCCTGAGGTCCTCAGGGTTCGTCTCTGGTGGAGCAGGTGTCCGCCCTTCGCTCCTCCTCATGCTTGAGTGACCTTCCGTTGTGTGGATACACCCCGTTCTGCTTCTCCATTCGTCTGTCCGTGGTCGTTTGGGGTGTTCCCCCCTTTGGGCTCCGTGTCCGGTGCTGCTGTGAGCGCTGTTAGGACTGTCTGCTCCAGTCCTGCCTCCAGTCCCTTTGGGCCCACAGAGGGCACGTGGTCTTGTAGCCGCTGTTCTCACCGACGTGTGGGACACTTTCCATGTCAGCAGGTGCACTTCTGAAATGAGGTTCCGGAGGCCTGCCTCGTGCTCCACGGGGGCAGGACGGCTGAGTAACAAGTTCTGTGCTGGGCTCTGAGAGGGTGCCACATCGGTGAGCCTGACACCCATATTTCAAGAATTATTTTTAAATTGCACATGTAATATACAAATGCAATCTCCCTGTGAAAAATTTAAACATTACAGATGAGACGCAAGTCTCCTTGATGACCCTCAGACCCAGACCTGCCGCTCACCCACCACGAGGCCTGGCTGTGATTCCAGATCTGGGGCGGCCCCCAGCCTGTGTCCGTGCGTTCACACACCTGCACACGGCAGACCCTTACCCGGGGCGTGGTGTCATTGGATGACGTTTGATGTCGGGGTTGTGTCTTAGGTTTTTCTTTTCTCGTGTTTCGCTTGTGTCAGTGGCGTGTGTGATGGGGAAGAGTCTCCTGCAACGTGGTGCTGTTACTCGGCAGTGTGGCTTCCCTCGCACCTTGAGTCTTTTCTAATCAGGATGATTCCGACAGCAGCCCCTGTGCGAAGGGCAGCGAGCTGTTCTGAATCCTCGGGCCAGCCTCGGGAGCCCGGAGGCGGGGTGTCAAGGCTGACCCGGTCACAGGTGACCAGCAGCTGTACCAGGAACCTGGGGCTCAGCCAGCCTGGTCACCTTTGGGGTCTGGGGTGGGGCACAGTGTCCAAGGGTGAAGAAAACCCTTGGCTCGGGCCGAGGGCTGGACTTAGGTTTCTCCTGGGGCTCCC
>NW_025804325.1:0-4547 GCF_021613505.1 Equus quagga
GGGAGCCCCAGGAGAAACCTAAGTCCAGCCCTCGGCCCGAGCCAAGGGTTTTCTTCACCCTTGGACACTGTGCCCCACCCCAGACCCCAAAGGTGACCAGGCTGGCTGAGCCCCAGGTTCCTGGTACAGCTGCTGGTCACCTGTGACCGGGTCAGCCTTGACACCCCGCCTCCGGGCTCCCGAGGCTGGCCCGAGGATTCAGAACAGCTCGCTGCCCTTCGCACAGGGGCTGCTGTCGGAATCATCCTGATTAGAAAAGACTCAAGGTGCGAGGGAAGCCACACTGCCGAGTAACAGCACCACGTTGCAGGAGACTCTTCCCCATCACACACGCCACTGACACAAGCGAAACACGAGAAAAGAAAAACCTAAGACACAACCCCGACATCAAACGTCATCCAATGACACCACGCCCCGGGTAAGGGTCTGCCGTGTGCAGGTGTGTGAACGCACGGACACAGGCTGGGGGCCGCCCCAGATCTGGAATCACAGCCAGGCCTCGTGGTGGGTGAGCGGCAGGTCTGGGTCTGAGGGTCATCAAGGAGACTTGCGTCTCATCTGTAATGTTTAAATTTTTCACAGGGAGATTGCATTTGTATATTACATGTGCAATTTAAAAATAATTCTTGAAATATGGGTGTCAGGCTCACCGATGTGGCACCCTCTCAGAGCCCAGCACAGAACTTGTTACTCAGCCGTCCTGCCCCCGTGGAGCACGAGGCAGGCCTCCGGAACCTCATTTCAGAAGTGCACCTGCTGACATGGAAAGTGTCCCACACGTCGGTGAGAACAGCGGCTACAAGACCACGTGCCCTCTGTGGGCCCAAAGGGACTGGAGGCAGGACTGGAGCAGACAGTCCTAACAGCGCTCACAGCAGCACCGGACACGGAGCCCAAAGGGGGGAACACCCCAAACGACCACGGACAGACGAATGGAGAAGCAGAACGGGGTGTATCCACACAACGGAAGGTCACTCAAGCATGAGGAGGAGCGAAGGGCGGACACCTGCTCCACCAGAGACGAACCCTGAGGACCTCAGGCTACGGGAAATAGCCAGACACCAAAAGATAGATGTTGTACAGCTCCATTTATGTGGGGTTCCCAGAACAGACAACTTGTCAGAGGCAGGAAGCAGATTAGAGGTGACCCGCGCTGGGGGAGGGGGTAGAGGGGAGTGCTTGCTTTACAGGGACAGGGTTTCTGCTTGAGGTGGTGGGAAAGTTCTGGAAATGGAAGTGGTGATGGTTGCACGATGGTCATTAATGCCACTGAAGATGGACGCTTAAAAATGACTAACATGGCAAATTTTATGTTATATACACTTTACCACAATTTTTAAAAATTTTAAACGTAACATACAAAAACTTTTGAATTGTATACTTTAAACAGAATGTATGGTATGTGAAATATATCTCAATAAAGCTGTCTAAAGAAAAAGAAAAAATACATATCAGAAGCTTCAAAAAATGGAAAAACAAAAGCCCCAACATGCCCTCTCGATGCCTCTGTCTCTGTTCATGTATCTGTAGGGACGCTAGAAAGCTCAGGGGGCAGAGATGCGGGCCCACGTGTGCACGTGCTTCTCGCTGGGTGCAACAGGGGGCGTTTAAAATTCCCTTCTTTTTGATTGCCTATATTTTCTCACTTTTTTGTAAGAAGCATTCATGGCTTTGGTAATTAAAAAAAAAAGGAATGGGTGAGGGAGGGAGGGATGAGAGGAGAAAGCCTTTGCAGACCCCGCCCCCAAGCGTGTGCACATTCCAGCAGGTGGGCCCAAGCCCCCTGGTGACTCTGGGAGCTGAGGCGGGGAGGCTGGGCCCTCCTCCCAGGGCTGGGGGCCACAGGCCTGGGCACCCTCACCCTCTCCCTTTGTCCTTCTCAAGAGCGGCAAGACCTCATTGGTCCCTCTCCAGCAGGGCAGGCAGGCAGGCCGTGTGGAGCCTGATGTGCTGAGCACATGGTGCTCCCCGATCCTCCCAGCAAGGTCACCCATTGTGCAGATGAGGAGACTGAGTCTCAAATGGGCACTGAGCTGGGCGTGACTGGCCCTAGGCCTGAGCTGCCTCTGCTGGGCCCCGGAGCTGGACCAGGGCCATGAGGCAGGCCCTTCCTCCCCAGCCTCCTTGGCTCAGCTTTCTTGTTGGAGGGAGAGCAGTGGGTCCACCTCCATGTCCCCAGCCTGCTGGGCAGCTCCCCGCACGCCTGTGGCCCCCAGCCCCTCCTGCACTTCCCTAGCCAAGAGTGGCCGCGTCCTCCCCACCTTTCTCCATGTGCTCTCCTCAGGGCTCCTAGGCCCAATCCCAGGGCCCCTGCCCCGGCTCCAGGCAGCCCCCGCCCTCATGGGACCCCACTCCTGGTGCCTCTGCCCCAGCTCCAGGCAGCCCCTGCCCTGATGTGACCCCCATTCTGGTGCCCGGCCCTCATGTGATGCTTCTCCTGACTGGCACTCTGCTTCCCGCTCTTCAGCTCCCAGCCCTTCTCCTTCCTCAGAATGTCTGGGGACCTCGCCGCCTCCCTAAGAGTCCGAACTCCTCTCTCAGCAAGACTTGCCCACCCCTACTCCTCCCTGCTGCTCGCCCCCTTTCCCCTGCTCCCCGCCTGCACCCCAGGCTCCAGCCCACCTGGCACTGCCCAAACTAGCCCAGGGCTCGCCACTGCCAGACGTGGGCCACACGGTCCCCTTCTCCAGGAAGGCCCCACCTGCACTGGGAGAACGTCCACAACTGCAGGTCCCTCCCTTCCTCCACCTGCTCTCGGGCCAGGGAGCCCCTCTCGCTTGCTCGTGGTCCCAGCACATCAGGCCACCACAGACTCAGAGCCCAACTCATTCCTCTTCCCTCTTCCAACCCCCAGCTCCCCGAGGGCAGTGCAGCTCACCCCTCCCTGGAGCCTCAGTGGGCCCGGGCAGTGTTGCCCAGTGGTGTGGGCACGGCCTTGGGGGTTCAAATCCTGGCTCTGGGGACCTGAAGCAATGGTGTGACCTCTCTGGGCCCCATTTCCCCTTCTGAGCCAGTGGACAACAGTGGCTGGACGACACGGGGTTGGGGCCGGGCACTGCACCGTGTGGAAGGGCTCTGAAGACAAGGCCAGGCTGAGGCTCGCCCAGGGTGGCCTTTAGTCCCAGGGGCCACTCGGTGACCTTATCCTGGTGGCTGTCCGTCTCTGGGCCTCCCAGTGACACTGATGGTGCTCTGCTTGGCAGGGCCTTGTCCCTGGGCTTCCCTGGCTGTGCCGAGAGTCACATACCAGCCCCCGGGCCAGGGTAGGCTGACTCCGGGCTCCTGGAGGGAGGGGCCGGTCCAGGCCCCTGTCTTCCCCCACCGCGCCCCCATCCCAGGGACACAGGCCTGATCTCCCCTGGGCCTCCTGGGCAGGGTCTGCAGCCCCTTCTCCCAGCCCAGAAGCGCACTCCCGGCTCTGAGGGCCTGGCGTCCTGGGGGCCCCTGCACACCCACTTTCCCAAGTCGACACCTTCTGCCCTGGAGGTGGTGGCCTTGTGTCAACAGGCAGAGCGGAGGTGTGAAGGTGGCCACACGCTCGCTGTGACGAGAAGAGCACATGCTCCTGTGGCCCGTGCCCCCACCCCCCACTCTGCGTTCCCACAGCCTGGCCGCCCCCGGGCCTGGGAGGGACCCACGGAAAGGAAGGGCCAGGCTGAGGGGGCTCCTGTCCTGGCCCTGCCCCAGCCTGCACTGCCAGCCCGGGAGCTGAGCTGAGGGTCCCGGGGGCCTGGTGGCCCAGCCCCCAGAGGGCACCCAGCTGCGCCAGAGCTCTGGGCACAGAAAAGGGGCATGCGTGTGTGCATGCAGAGAAGGGTGTGTGTGTGTTTGCAGAGAAGGGTTTGTGTGTGTGCAGGGAAAGGGGGTGTGTGTGTGTATGTGTGCGCAGAGAAGGGTGTGTGTGTGTATGCAGACAAGGGGGTGTGTGTGCAGGGAACAGGAGCCCATCCTTCCTGGGTGACAGGCCTCCTGATCCAGTGAGAGGGAATGGGGTCACCACTGTTTCCACACCTTGACGCCTGGAGGCAATGACTGTCACACCATCTCTACACGGCTGCTGGGCACGGGATGCCCCTGACCCTGAGCTGGGAGGGCACAGGGCCCTGCTGGTCCCACCTTGTTAGAACTGACAGCTTTTTCCGGTCTGTCAGGATCTCTTTATTTACTTTTTCTTTGTTTCACGTGTACATCATTATATTCCAATTTGTGTGTATACTGCACCGTATTCACCATCAAAAGTCTAGTTGCCATCGGTCACCACACAAATGTGCCCTTCCCCCACCGCCCACTTTGTCAGGATCTCTTGGGATCCTGGCTGTTACCCTGTTTACTTCTCGGGTTTGGATCTTACCTCAAATTAGATCGGTTCACGTCTTCACTCAAGATCATAATGTTGCTCATCACGAGGCTCGGAAGAGAGCTAGTGGCACATGACTAGAACCTTCTTCCAGGTGAACGTCCGTCCATCCATCTGCGGGAATATTGAGTCTGACGTGAATTCATTTAAGCGATCTGCCATCCAGCTCACGTGGCCCCACTGTCGACGA
>NW_025804326.1:0-4547 GCF_021613505.1 Equus quagga
GGGAGCCCCAGGAGAAACCTAAGTCCAGCCCTCGGCCCGAGCCAAGGGTTTTCTTCACCCTTGGACACTGTGCCCCACCCCAGACCCCAAAGGTGACCAGGCTGGCTGAGCCCCAGGTTCCTGGTACAGCTGCTGGTCACCTGTGACCGGGTCAGCCTTGACACCCCGCCTCCGGGCTCCCGAGGCTGGCCCGAGGATTCAGAACAGCTCGCTGCCCTTCGCACAGGGGCTGCTGTCGGAATCATCCTGATTAGAAAAGACTCAAGGTGCGAGGGAAGCCACACTGCCGAGTAACAGCACCACGTTGCAGGAGACTCTTCCCCATCACACACGCCACTGACACAAGCGAAACACGAGAAAAGAAAAACCTAAGACACAACCCCGACATCAAACGTCATCCAATGACACCACGCCCCGGGTAAGGGTCTGCCGTGTGCAGGTGTGTGAACGCACGGACACAGGCTGGGGGCCGCCCCAGATCTGGAATCACAGCCAGGCCTCGTGGTGGGTGAGCGGCAGGTCTGGGTCTGAGGGTCATCAAGGAGACTTGCGTCTCATCTGTAATGTTTAAATTTTTCACAGGGAGATTGCATTTGTATATTACATGTGCAATTTAAAAATAATTCTTGAAATATGGGTGTCAGGCTCACCGATGTGGCACCCTCTCAGAGCCCAGCACAGAACTTGTTACTCAGCCGTCCTGCCCCCGTGGAGCACGAGGCAGGCCTCCGGAACCTCATTTCAGAAGTGCACCTGCTGACATGGAAAGTGTCCCACACGTCGGTGAGAACAGCGGCTACAAGACCACGTGCCCTCTGTGGGCCCAAAGGGACTGGAGGCAGGACTGGAGCAGACAGTCCTAACAGCGCTCACAGCAGCACCGGACACGGAGCCCAAAGGGGGGAACACCCCAAACGACCACGGACAGACGAATGGAGAAGCAGAACGGGGTGTATCCACACAACGGAAGGTCACTCAAGCATGAGGAGGAGCGAAGGGCGGACACCTGCTCCACCAGAGACGAACCCTGAGGACCTCAGGCTACGGGAAATAGCCAGACACCAAAAGATAGATGTTGTACAGCTCCATTTATGTGGGGTTCCCAGAACAGACAACTTGTCAGAGGCAGGAAGCAGATTAGAGGTGACCCGCGCTGGGGGAGGGGGTAGAGGGGAGTGCTTGCTTTACAGGGACAGGGTTTCTGCTTGAGGTGGTGGGAAAGTTCTGGAAATGGAAGTGGTGATGGTTGCACGATGGTCATTAATGCCACTGAAGATGGACGCTTAAAAATGACTAACATGGCAAATTTTATGTTATATACACTTTACCACAATTTTTAAAAATTTTAAACGTAACATACAAAAACTTTTGAATTGTATACTTTAAACAGAATGTATGGTATGTGAAATATATCTCAATAAAGCTGTCTAAAGAAAAAGAAAAAATACATATCAGAAGCTTCAAAAAATGGAAAAACAAAAGCCCCAACATGCCCTCTCGATGCCTCTGTCTCTGTTCATGTATCTGTAGGGACGCTAGAAAGCTCAGGGGGCAGAGATGCGGGCCCACGTGTGCACGTGCTTCTCGCTGGGTGCAACAGGGGGCGTTTAAAATTCCCTTCTTTTTGATTGCCTATATTTTCTCACTTTTTTGTAAGAAGCATTCATGGCTTTGGTAATTAAAAAAAAAAGGAATGGGTGAGGGAGGGAGGGATGAGAGGAGAAAGCCTTTGCAGACCCCGCCCCCAAGCGTGTGCACATTCCAGCAGGTGGGCCCAAGCCCCCTGGTGACTCTGGGAGCTGAGGCGGGGAGGCTGGGCCCTCCTCCCAGGGCTGGGGGCCACAGGCCTGGGCACCCTCACCCTCTCCCTTTGTCCTTCTCAAGAGCGGCAAGACCTCATTGGTCCCTCTCCAGCAGGGCAGGCAGGCAGGCCGTGTGGAGCCTGATGTGCTGAGCACATGGTGCTCCCCGATCCTCCCAGCAAGGTCACCCATTGTGCAGATGAGGAGACTGAGTCTCAAATGGGCACTGAGCTGGGCGTGACTGGCCCTAGGCCTGAGCTGCCTCTGCTGGGCCCCGGAGCTGGACCAGGGCCATGAGGCAGGCCCTTCCTCCCCAGCCTCCTTGGCTCAGCTTTCTTGTTGGAGGGAGAGCAGTGGGTCCACCTCCATGTCCCCAGCCTGCTGGGCAGCTCCCCGCACGCCTGTGGCCCCCAGCCCCTCCTGCACTTCCCTAGCCAAGAGTGGCCGCGTCCTCCCCACCTTTCTCCATGTGCTCTCCTCAGGGCTCCTAGGCCCAATCCCAGGGCCCCTGCCCCGGCTCCAGGCAGCCCCCGCCCTCATGGGACCCCACTCCTGGTGCCTCTGCCCCAGCTCCAGGCAGCCCCTGCCCTGATGTGACCCCCATTCTGGTGCCCGGCCCTCATGTGATGCTTCTCCTGACTGGCACTCTGCTTCCCGCTCTTCAGCTCCCAGCCCTTCTCCTTCCTCAGAATGTCTGGGGACCTCGCCGCCTCCCTAAGAGTCCGAACTCCTCTCTCAGCAAGACTTGCCCACCCCTACTCCTCCCTGCTGCTCGCCCCCTTTCCCCTGCTCCCCGCCTGCACCCCAGGCTCCAGCCCACCTGGCACTGCCCAAACTAGCCCAGGGCTCGCCACTGCCAGACGTGGGCCACACGGTCCCCTTCTCCAGGAAGGCCCCACCTGCACTGGGAGAACGTCCACAACTGCAGGTCCCTCCCTTCCTCCACCTGCTCTCGGGCCAGGGAGCCCCTCTCGCTTGCTCGTGGTCCCAGCACATCAGGCCACCACAGACTCAGAGCCCAACTCATTCCTCTTCCCTCTTCCAACCCCCAGCTCCCCGAGGGCAGTGCAGCTCACCCCTCCCTGGAGCCTCAGTGGGCCCGGGCAGTGTTGCCCAGTGGTGTGGGCACGGCCTTGGGGGTTCAAATCCTGGCTCTGGGGACCTGAAGCAATGGTGTGACCTCTCTGGGCCCCATTTCCCCTTCTGAGCCAGTGGACAACAGTGGCTGGACGACACGGGGTTGGGGCCGGGCACTGCACCGTGTGGAAGGGCTCTGAAGACAAGGCCAGGCTGAGGCTCGCCCAGGGTGGCCTTTAGTCCCAGGGGCCACTCGGTGACCTTATCCTGGTGGCTGTCCGTCTCTGGGCCTCCCAGTGACACTGATGGTGCTCTGCTTGGCAGGGCCTTGTCCCTGGGCTTCCCTGGCTGTGCCGAGAGTCACATACCAGCCCCCGGGCCAGGGTAGGCTGACTCCGGGCTCCTGGAGGGAGGGGCCGGTCCAGGCCCCTGTCTTCCCCCACCGCGCCCCCATCCCAGGGACACAGGCCTGATCTCCCCTGGGCCTCCTGGGCAGGGTCTGCAGCCCCTTCTCCCAGCCCAGAAGCGCACTCCCGGCTCTGAGGGCCTGGCGTCCTGGGGGCCCCTGCACACCCACTTTCCCAAGTCGACACCTTCTGCCCTGGAGGTGGTGGCCTTGTGTCAACAGGCAGAGCGGAGGTGTGAAGGTGGCCACACGCTCGCTGTGACGAGAAGAGCACATGCTCCTGTGGCCCGTGCCCCCACCCCCCACTCTGCGTTCCCACAGCCTGGCCGCCCCCGGGCCTGGGAGGGACCCACGGAAAGGAAGGGCCAGGCTGAGGGGGCTCCTGTCCTGGCCCTGCCCCAGCCTGCACTGCCAGCCCGGGAGCTGAGCTGAGGGTCCCGGGGGCCTGGTGGCCCAGCCCCCAGAGGGCACCCAGCTGCGCCAGAGCTCTGGGCACAGAAAAGGGGCATGCGTGTGTGCATGCAGAGAAGGGTGTGTGTGTGTTTGCAGAGAAGGGTTTGTGTGTGTGCAGGGAAAGGGGGTGTGTGTGTGTATGTGTGCGCAGAGAAGGGTGTGTGTGTGTATGCAGACAAGGGGGTGTGTGTGCAGGGAACAGGAGCCCATCCTTCCTGGGTGACAGGCCTCCTGATCCAGTGAGAGGGAATGGGGTCACCACTGTTTCCACACCTTGACGCCTGGAGGCAATGACTGTCACACCATCTCTACACGGCTGCTGGGCACGGGATGCCCCTGACCCTGAGCTGGGAGGGCACAGGGCCCTGCTGGTCCCACCTTGTTAGAACTGACAGCTTTTTCCGGTCTGTCAGGATCTCTTTATTTACTTTTTCTTTGTTTCACGTGTACATCATTATATTCCAATTTGTGTGTATACTGCACCGTATTCACCATCAAAAGTCTAGTTGCCATCGGTCACCACACAAATGTGCCCTTCCCCCACCGCCCACTTTGTCAGGATCTCTTGGGATCCTGGCTGTTACCCTGTTTACTTCTCGGGTTTGGATCTTACCTCAAATTAGATCGGTTCACGTCTTCACTCAAGATCATAATGTTGCTCATCACGAGGCTCGGAAGAGAGCTAGTGGCACATGACTAGAACCTTCTTCCAGGTGAACGTCCGTCCATCCATCTGCGGGAATATTGAGTCTGACGTGAATTCATTTAAGCGATCTGCCATCCAGCTCACGTGGCCCCACTGTCGACGA
>NW_025804327.1:0-2570 GCF_021613505.1 Equus quagga
CCTTGGCTCGGGCCGAGGGCTGGACTTAGGTTTCTCCTGGGGCTCCCTTCAGAGCGAGGACTGAGCTCATCCCATCCTCAGGCTTTGGCACATACTCAGTACTGACCATGTAAAACCCTTCTCCCGCTTGATTTCGTATCTGGTCAATTTAAGCTCTGTCCCCTCCCCCTGGAGGTTCTCCACTCGCCCAGGGATGCCCTGTCCCCCAGCCTCTGGCAAATGATCCTGTGCCCAGAGGCTCCCCACTTCCCGAGGTCCTGCCTGGAGTCCCAGCTCAGTCCTGGGAGCCCTGACTCTGCTTTCTATTGGGTCTACCTAGCTCTGGGGAGGTGGGGGCGCCCTCCCTCCCTGCCCTGGGAAGGAGCTGGAGGGGCCAAGGGCTGAGCCACCCAGCGGCTTGGCGGGGCTCACCCAGTCCTGGCTCTCCCTGTGCGGTTCCGAGCATCAGTGAGGGCAGGGGGCTGAGAAGGGGCCTGACCTGTTCCTCCTGCCTAGAGAGCCCCCGCCGGTGCTTCCTGGGGGGCTGGTGTGGACAGGCCCCAAGTTGGCAGCTGAGCGGGGCCTACAAATCCTTATCAGGGAGTCAGCCAGGGCACAGAGCCTCAGGCTGCCCCGCCGAGAGCTGTGGTCAGCTTGTGGTCTGACCCTGTTCAGCCTTTGTTCCTAGGGGCATGTAGGGAGGCGGGGGCCTGGTCCCTGCTTGGCCCCTGCCCTCCTGAGCCTGTGCCCCTTCTCCTCCCTCCTCTGGGCTCCATCTTGCTTTGCCTCTCTGCACACAGATGCAGGTTTTTCCCAGTGGACAGGTGAGCAGACTGGGTTCCAGAGAGGGTCAGTGGCCTGTCTGGGGTCACACAGCCCATCACACTGACGCTGAGCCGACTTCACGCACTTCTTAAGCCAGCCCCAGCATCTCTGACACATCTACTTAGCTCCGGGTGCCCACCACCGCCTCCCCACACTGGCCCTCGCCTGGAAAAAAGGCCTCTGACTGGTAGGAGGTGGTCTGCCCTGCTCAGATCCCGAGATCCCAGGTGGCTTGGCAGCGCCATCTGCTGGCTGTGGCTGGGGATTCAAGGACACTGGATGCCAGGGGTCAAGGCTCTGGCCTGAGGCTGTAACCAAGGGAGGCCATTTCCCAAGATGTCCCACAGGCAGTCAGAGCCCCTGCTGCATTCTACAGCTGGGGAAACTGAGGTGCCATGTGACAAGTGTCCCCACATTCACATGTCTGCATCTTTGCTTTGAGCTTGTTCAGCCCCTTGACCCCGCTGTGCCTCAGTTTCCCTACGTTTCACTATAAGGCTTGACCTTCCCACACGCACCCTGATGAGGCAAAGGAGCATAAATGTGTCTCCCCTAAGGAGAGAGGCGCTGTCTGCTCCCCAGCATCTCAGGCCGGCTCCCAGCACCTGGGAGACCTGTCACTTCCTCCTGCGCCTTTCCGGGAGCCGCTAAACCTCCCTCCTTTCTTCCCACCCCTCCCTCCTCAGCAGCCCTCTGCCTCTGTGACTTCCACTGGCTGCGCATCCAGCTGACCCATGACCAGGATAATCAGATTAGCATGGGTCTAGAATAATCTATTCCATATGGCTTGCCAACTCAGTGGCTCCAGGAGCTAAAGGTGTGAGGAGAGGGGGTGCCCATTGGAGGGGCTCCCTGGGAGCCTGGGGGCCTTTGCTGGGGGCGGAGGGGGAGGAGGGTGGTGGGGGACAGGCTGGGAGCTTCTTGCTGGGCCCTCTGACTGCTCTGGGCTCCAGGTGGCTGCAGCCCCCTCTCCAGCCCAAGCATGGCCCCATCTATCAAAGACCCAAGGGGGCTTCGCATCCAGGGTGGGGCTGCGCCGTCCCTGTGCCTTTTCCACTCTGGATAAGAGGGGGAGTGTGCGCTGTAGGGCGTGGCTTCCGGAGTGGCCGAGCTTCACAATTCAGGGGGATTCTACTGTAGACAGCTTCTCTGGCTCCATCCTCCAGAGGCTCCGGGTCAGCAGGTCCAGGCGGGTCTGGAAACCTCTTTCTTTTTATGTCTCCACGGGTCCCTGTGACTGTGGCAAGGTTTCACGGGGGCTGGAGCACTCCAGGGCATCGCCCCTGCCCCACGCGCTCACTTTCAGGGCCACCCCCAAGGAGGAAAGCAGCCCCTCGGGTCCTCCTGTAGAGACGGGGAGGGGGCTGGGGAGGAGGAACACAGGCCTGGGCCCAGACAGAGCCCCACAGACCCCAACTCTGCCCCCACCAGCCACGTGACAGAGAACCAGCTCTCTGCACCTCGGTTTCCTCATCGACAGGTGACAGTGACTCGCATCACAGTGTGGCTGCGAGCTGTGCCCCAGCCAGGCCCCAGCCCAGCGCCAGGCCCAAAGCACCTCGGGAAGCAGGGTCCACACAGTGTGAGTCCATCCTTGCAGCATCGGCACAGCAGGTTTTACTCACCCCACAACCCAGAAGCGGAACTGGGGCCCAGAAATGGAGCGTGTTACCCCGGGACACAGGGGGCACGGGGCAGGACAGGGATTCCATCCTAACCCCCACTGGCCACACTCCAGAGGGCTGTCCTCGACTGTCTAAAGGTCG
>NW_025804328.1:0-2570 GCF_021613505.1 Equus quagga
CGACCTTTAGACAGTCGAGGACAGCCCTCTGGAGTGTGGCCAGTGGGGGTTAGGATGGAATCCCTGTCCTGCCCCGTGCCCCCTGTGTCCCGGGGTAACACGCTCCATTTCTGGGCCCCAGTTCCGCTTCTGGGTTGTGGGGTGAGTAAAACCTGCTGTGCCGATGCTGCAAGGATGGACTCACACTGTGTGGACCCTGCTTCCCGAGGTGCTTTGGGCCTGGCGCTGGGCTGGGGCCTGGCTGGGGCACAGCTCGCAGCCACACTGTGATGCGAGTCACTGTCACCTGTCGATGAGGAAACCGAGGTGCAGAGAGCTGGTTCTCTGTCACGTGGCTGGTGGGGGCAGAGTTGGGGTCTGTGGGGCTCTGTCTGGGCCCAGGCCTGTGTTCCTCCTCCCCAGCCCCCTCCCCGTCTCTACAGGAGGACCCGAGGGGCTGCTTTCCTCCTTGGGGGTGGCCCTGAAAGTGAGCGCGTGGGGCAGGGGCGATGCCCTGGAGTGCTCCAGCCCCCGTGAAACCTTGCCACAGTCACAGGGACCCGTGGAGACATAAAAAGAAAGAGGTTTCCAGACCCGCCTGGACCTGCTGACCCGGAGCCTCTGGAGGATGGAGCCAGAGAAGCTGTCTACAGTAGAATCCCCCTGAATTGTGAAGCTCGGCCACTCCGGAAGCCACGCCCTACAGCGCACACTCCCCCTCTTATCCAGAGTGGAAAAGGCACAGGGACGGCGCAGCCCCACCCTGGATGCGAAGCCCCCTTGGGTCTTTGATAGATGGGGCCATGCTTGGGCTGGAGAGGGGGCTGCAGCCACCTGGAGCCCAGAGCAGTCAGAGGGCCCAGCAAGAAGCTCCCAGCCTGTCCCCCACCACCCTCCTCCCCCTCCGCCCCCAGCAAAGGCCCCCAGGCTCCCAGGGAGCCCCTCCAATGGGCACCCCCTCTCCTCACACCTTTAGCTCCTGGAGCCACTGAGTTGGCAAGCCATATGGAATAGATTATTCTAGACCCATGCTAATCTGATTATCCTGGTCATGGGTCAGCTGGATGCGCAGCCAGTGGAAGTCACAGAGGCAGAGGGCTGCTGAGGAGGGAGGGGTGGGAAGAAAGGAGGGAGGTTTAGCGGCTCCCGGAAAGGCGCAGGAGGAAGTGACAGGTCTCCCAGGTGCTGGGAGCCGGCCTGAGATGCTGGGGAGCAGACAGCGCCTCTCTCCTTAGGGGAGACACATTTATGCTCCTTTGCCTCATCAGGGTGCGTGTGGGAAGGTCAAGCCTTATAGTGAAACGTAGGGAAACTGAGGCACAGCGGGGTCAAGGGGCTGAACAAGCTCAAAGCAAAGATGCAGACATGTGAATGTGGGGACACTTGTCACATGGCACCTCAGTTTCCCCAGCTGTAGAATGCAGCAGGGGCTCTGACTGCCTGTGGGACATCTTGGGAAATGGCCTCCCTTGGTTACAGCCTCAGGCCAGAGCCTTGACCCCTGGCATCCAGTGTCCTTGAATCCCCAGCCACAGCCAGCAGATGGCGCTGCCAAGCCACCTGGGATCTCGGGATCTGAGCAGGGCAGACCACCTCCTACCAGTCAGAGGCCTTTTTTCCAGGCGAGGGCCAGTGTGGGGAGGCGGTGGTGGGCACCCGGAGCTAAGTAGATGTGTCAGAGATGCTGGGGCTGGCTTAAGAAGTGCGTGAAGTCGGCTCAGCGTCAGTGTGATGGGCTGTGTGACCCCAGACAGGCCACTGACCCTCTCTGGAACCCAGTCTGCTCACCTGTCCACTGGGAAAAACCTGCATCTGTGTGCAGAGAGGCAAAGCAAGATGGAGCCCAGAGGAGGGAGGAGAAGGGGCACAGGCTCAGGAGGGCAGGGGCCAAGCAGGGACCAGGCCCCCGCCTCCCTACATGCCCCTAGGAACAAAGGCTGAACAGGGTCAGACCACAAGCTGACCACAGCTCTCGGCGGGGCAGCCTGAGGCTCTGTGCCCTGGCTGACTCCCTGATAAGGATTTGTAGGCCCCGCTCAGCTGCCAACTTGGGGCCTGTCCACACCAGCCCCCCAGGAAGCACCGGCGGGGGCTCTCTAGGCAGGAGGAACAGGTCAGGCCCCTTCTCAGCCCCCTGCCCTCACTGATGCTCGGAACCGCACAGGGAGAGCCAGGACTGGGTGAGCCCCGCCAAGCCGCTGGGTGGCTCAGCCCTTGGCCCCTCCAGCTCCTTCCCAGGGCAGGGAGGGAGGGCGCCCCCACCTCCCCAGAGCTAGGTAGACCCAATAGAAAGCAGAGTCAGGGCTCCCAGGACTGAGCTGGGACTCCAGGCAGGACCTCGGGAAGTGGGGAGCCTCTGGGCACAGGATCATTTGCCAGAGGCTGGGGGACAGGGCATCCCTGGGCGAGTGGAGAACCTCCAGGGGGAGGGGACAGAGCTTAAATTGACCAGATACGAAATCAAGCGGGAGAAGGGTTTTACATGGTCAGTACTGAGTATGTGCCAAAGCCTGAGGATGGGATGAGCTCAGTCCTCGCTCTGAAGGGAGCCCCAGGAGAAACCTAAGTCCAGCCCTCGGCCCGAGCCAAGG
>NW_025804329.1:0-1077 GCF_021613505.1 Equus quagga
CCAAAATAAAAAGCTCAGTGGGATGAGCTCAATAGCAGAATGAAGAAGACAGAGAAAAGTCAGTGAGCTAAAGCTGAGACTTCCAACTGCGTGGGACAGCAACAGAGTGCTGCAACACCCCACCAGGGTAATGTCAGAGAAGGCCAAACAGGAAGCCAGGGCTCTCCTTCCTGCCAGATGGCAACAACCCCCTCCACTCTTGTGGGGTCAGTGGACTATGAGGCAAACTAGACTTGCACCCTGATCTTGCAGTAATAAGACACCTCTTCCCAAAGTGTCAGAGGAGGCCTAGTGGAGAGCTAGGACTTTCACCTCCATTGGGGTGTCTATGGAGACCATGTGGACCCCCGTGGAACCCCACCCCTCACCAACCGTAATGAGGACAGCCCCCACCTCAGGTGTCAATAGGGCTGAGTGGGGAATCTAGATTTCTACCTCCACCTGGCATTAACAAGTTGCAGCCACCCTTCTAGTGCCAAAGCAGTGTCAGAAAAGGCAACTAAAAGAGAGGCCTAAAGAAGATACAGAATCTCAAAATACAGTAAAACAATTTATAAGTTTCGATAGAAAAATCACTCATCATACTAAGAACCAGAAAGATCTCAAACAGAACGAAAAAAGACAATCAATAGATGCCAACAGTAAGATGACAAACATGTTAGAAGTACCTGTCAAAGACTGTTACAGTGCTGCAATAAAAATGCTTAATTAACGGGCTGGCCAGCAGCACAGCAGTTAAGTTTGCACGCTCTACTCCAGCAGCCCAGGGTTCGCGGGTTTGGATCCTCAGCACGGACCTACACACCACTCATCACGCTAGGCTGTGGCAGGCATCCCACATACAAAAAGTAGAGGAAGGTGGGGCTGGCCTGGTGGCATAGCAGTTAAGTTTGTGTGCTCCCCTTTAGCAGCCCAGGGTTCACTGGTTCAGATCCCAGGCGCAGACCTACACACCGCTTATCAAGCCATGCTGTGGCAGGCATCCACATATAAAGTAGAGGAAGATGGGCACAGATATTAGCTCAGGGCCAATCTTCTTCTTCTTCAAAAAAAAAGCTTCATTAAGCAATTAAGAAC
>NW_025804330.1:0-1077 GCF_021613505.1 Equus quagga
GTTCTTAATTGCTTAATGAAGCTTTTTTTTTGAAGAAGAAGAAGATTGGCCCTGAGCTAATATCTGTGCCCATCTTCCTCTACTTTATATGTGGATGCCTGCCACAGCATGGCTTGATAAGCGGTGTGTAGGTCTGCGCCTGGGATCTGAACCAGTGAACCCTGGGCTGCTAAAGGGGAGCACACAAACTTAACTGCTATGCCACCAGGCCAGCCCCACCTTCCTCTACTTTTTGTATGTGGGATGCCTGCCACAGCCTAGCGTGATGAGTGGTGTGTAGGTCCGTGCTGAGGATCCAAACCCGCGAACCCTGGGCTGCTGGAGTAGAGCGTGCAAACTTAACTGCTGTGCTGCTGGCCAGCCCGTTAATTAAGCATTTTTATTGCAGCACTGTAACAGTCTTTGACAGGTACTTCTAACATGTTTGTCATCTTACTGTTGGCATCTATTGATTGTCTTTTTTCGTTCTGTTTGAGATCTTTCTGGTTCTTAGTATGATGAGTGATTTTTCTATCGAAACTTATAAATTGTTTTACTGTATTTTGAGATTCTGTATCTTCTTTAGGCCTCTCTTTTAGTTGCCTTTTCTGACACTGCTTTGGCACTAGAAGGGTGGCTGCAACTTGTTAATGCCAGGTGGAGGTAGAAATCTAGATTCCCCACTCAGCCCTATTGACACCTGAGGTGGGGGCTGTCCTCATTACGGTTGGTGAGGGGTGGGGTTCCACGGGGGTCCACATGGTCTCCATAGACACCCCAATGGAGGTGAAAGTCCTAGCTCTCCACTAGGCCTCCTCTGACACTTTGGGAAGAGGTGTCTTATTACTGCAAGATCAGGGTGCAAGTCTAGTTTGCCTCATAGTCCACTGACCCCACAAGAGTGGAGGGGGTTGTTGCCATCTGGCAGGAAGGAGAGCCCTGGCTTCCTGTTTGGCCTTCTCTGACATTACCCTGGTGGGGTGTTGCAGCACTCTGTTGCTGTCCCACGCAGTTGGAAGTCTCAGCTTTAGCTCACTGACTTTTCTCTGTCTTCTTCATTCTGCTATTGAGCTCATCCCACTGAGCTTTTTATTTTGG
>NW_025804331.1:0-6225 GCF_021613505.1 Equus quagga
TATTCAACAATAAAGAGAAATGAGCTATAAAACCATGAAGACATGGAGGAAACTTACATGCATATTATCAGTGAAGGAAGCCAATCCGAAAAGACTACATACTGTATGATACTAACTGTATCACATTTTGGAAAAGAGAAAACTATGGAGACAGTAAAAAGATCAGTGTTTGTTACAGGTTAATGGGGAGGGAAGGAAGAACAGGCAGAGCACAGAGGATTTTTAGGACAGTGAATCTACTCTATACAATAGTACAGTGGTGGATTCATGTCATTGTACATTTTTTCAAACTTACAAGAAGTTAAATGTCACGAGTGAATCCTAATGTAACCTATGGACTCTAGGTGAAATGATGTTATAATGTAGATCCATCAAATGTAACAAATATACCACTGTGTTGTAGGATGTCAATAATAGAGGAGATTTTGCCTATTTTGGGATGGGGGATATATAGGGTCTCTGCATATTCCACTCAATTTTGCTGTGAACTAAAAACTGCTTTAAGAATAAAGTGCTTTGGGGCTAGCCCCGTGGCCGAGTGGTTAAGTTCACGTGCTCTGCTGCAGGTGGCCCAGTGTTTCGTCGGTTCGAATCCCGGGTGTGGACACGGCACCACTCATCTAAGCCACGCTGAGGCGGCGTCCCACATGCCACAACTAGAAGAACCCACAACTAAGAATATACAACTATTTACCGGAGGGCTTTGGGGAGAAAAAGGAAAAAAATAAAATCTTTCATAAAAATAAAAAATAAAGTGTTTTTTAAAGATTAAAACTTGGTCGTCTATTTTTAAATTTCCTTATTAACTGCTCCTTTTGCTTCATCACTTCTCTTTCATTCACACCTAGGGTATCAAAAAAGGTCACCTAAGAGAGTTAGATTTTTTTTAAAGGCAAAAAAAAATCACTTATGTATATGGATTTACACAGTGCCCTGACTTCAGGAAAAATATTATTATAGCATATGGTCCTACAAGAATGGTCACAAAAGGGAGCAGTGAAAGGAAATAACCCCAGTAAGCATTTTTTAAGGAGGCATATCTGGTTGTAGAATTTGCAAGGAAGAGATGACCTGAGGCATTGATCTACCCAATTCTTGGCTTGGCCAGCTGGTCAGGAACTTAGAAAGAAAAAGATTGAAAGTTTGGTGACAAAAATGTGCGGAACATAATAAGGCAGTGAACGGACCTTTTAGAATGAGTGTGATGTGTAAAGACATTTGTTCCACATAAATGCCCACCAGACAATCCAGGAGAAACTCTTGATGGGCAAGTTGACAAGATGACCCATCTGTGAATATCAGTCAAGTTCTTTCCAAGCTCTTGTTACCGAAAGTTTGGTCTCTGATCCCAACACCAATCCACATAACGAGAACAAGAGTCTCAAGTGAAAAAGGAAAGGCTTTACTTTGCCAGGCAGAGGGATAAAAGCAAGAGCTAGTGCCTCAAAAATTGCTCTCTCCCTGTTGAAAAACAGGTAGGGGGTTTTAGCTATGGGAGGGGGGCTTTGGCATTCTCGGTCAGCATTTTCCCATTGGCCTATGTCTGGGGCTGCTTCCAGTGGAAGAGACAAAGGATTTCTCAGAAGAGTGTCCTTGGCTGTTTATCTCCATGGTGGAAGGTAGACTCTGACGTCAGGAAGCTGAGGAGTTGGGCCTGGGAAGCTTCAGTTTCTTGATATTCTCTGGACATTAGTTTCTCTGTAAAAGAACTTCAAGGTCCTGGGATTGGCCACAACTTTACTGGGAGACCAGCATGAGGCCATCTGGACTTTAACAATTTGTAACTTCTATTTGGTTGTAAAGCTCAGGGAGTCAGAGGTTAAAGAAACAAGCATTTACACGAGTGTAACTAAAGAACCAGGAAACTGGAAATGTGTGTTTTAGTTTTGACTTGTATATGGTGGGTTCACTGTAGGGGAACAAATATCAGGGCTGATATTAACTAAGAGCCAGTAACACTCTCACTGCTTGCTAAATGGATTGATGTAAAAACTGAATCTAATAGCAGTCTAATATTATGCATGGGCTTAAAAATATGGATTTGTCCTCACCAACCTTTTTCTGGCAGCCTCTGAAGCATAATGTCAAACTGGCATCAATAAAGCCCATTGCAGAGAACACGATAAAGCACCAGTCAGATATTTGCTATCACATTTATTATATCAGACCAGCTAATCATGAAAGAGGCAAAGCTGTGATTTGTTTTCACAGGAATAGACACATTCTGTTTATAGCACTCCCGTACATGGATTCACAAAACTCTTTTTATTCATTGCCATTAAATCCCACCCAACATTGCCTCTAACCAAGAAGCCCACATCACAGCAAAGCAATGGGCTCATAGTCATGAACTTCAGCCCCAGAAGTTTGTCCTGAGTATTAGCCAAACTGCTGACTCATTAATTTGAGTGAAAGTAAATTTTCAAAGGTAGCTTGTTTTTCACGTTTGAAAAGAAAATACTCTTTCTTCTAAAGTCCTATTTCAATATAAACTGAGAAAAGCAAAGTTGCAAGGCGGAACTTAGTTTATTTGTTTTTTGTAATAGGACGAATATCTGTGCCTTTTATTCATCCTCCAGAATTTCTCTATTAGATTCATTCTAACCTCAAAGGACAATTGATTCTACTTTAGCGATGCTTTTGTGTAATAAAGAAAAGCATCCCTAGAGAAGCCATTGAATTCACTAAGTCATTCATTGTGAGAATTTACTGCCTGTTTGTTATTTTAGAGCTAGTAATAAATGTGTTCAGAGTGGGTGACACATTCTTATTCCATCTGAGGTTAATTTTTTACACCAGAGTTTTTCCATGACATTTTTCATCTCCGAATTTCTCAAGGTGTATATTAAAGGATTCAACATGGGAGTGATAATTGTATAAACCACTGTTATGGATTTATCAATGGGAAAGTTGGAAACAGGTCTAACATACATGAAAATACAGGGAACAAAAAAGAGGACAACCACCGTGATGTGGGAACTGCAGGTAGACAGGACTTTGCGCCTCCCTTCCTGACTGTGAGCTTTAAGGGAATTCAGGATGACTCCATAGGAGATTAGAAGAAGGATGAAGATGACCATACAGATTGCTCCACCATTGGCAACCACAGTGAAACCTACAAAGTAGGTGTCAGTGCAGGCAAGTTCCAATAATGGGTACATGTCACAGATGAAGTGGTCAATGACATTGGGGCCACAAAAGGGGAGACTGCACACAAAGAGAAGTTGAACCATAGAGTGCAAAAAACCTCCCACCCAGGCCACCACCACCAGCAGGATGCAAATGTGTTGATTCATGACAGTCAAGTAGTGCAGCGGCTTACAGATGGCCACATAGCGATCATAGGCCATTGCCACCAGAATGAAGACCTCAGCACCTCCAAATAAGTGTTCTAGAAAGAGCTGTCCCATGCAACCTGGGAAGGAAATTGTTTTTTTGTCAAAAAGTAAATCTATAATCAATTTGGGTGAAATTACAGTGGAATAAATTGCATCCATGAGTGATAGATAGGCAAGGAAGTAGTACATTGGGGAGCCCAGAGAAGGGCTGGCAAAGACAGTCACCACAATGAGCAGGTTGCCCACCATTGTCACAATGTAGATGAGTAAAAACATGACAAATAATGCTTTTTGCCCCTCAGGATCCCGAGTGAGGCCCAGAAGGACAAATTCTGTTACATTGTTACTATGTCCCATTTACTCTTCTATAAGGCTTGTTTCAGGGATTAGAGCTCAGAAGAACAGAACCTGAAATGAAATTGTGAACATGACTATGAACACATCCATCATGTTACAGGCACACCTTCACCATTATGTCTTCTACAGTGGTTTACGCGCAATAAACATTTAGTAAATATCTATTGAGTTCTTCTACCAAAGAACCCATTACTTCTTCCTTTGACAATTCTACTTCTCCTCAGACGATTTTGTTGGGACTACCAGAAAGAGGTTCTATCTAAAAGTCTTCGTGGATCTTCTGTGGAGAAGCACAATCAAAGGCCCAACAATTGAATCTTACATTTAATAAAGCTTTCTTTAAACTGTGTCAGTTCTTGGCATAAAAGTCAGAAATGATGAACAAGGAAAGGGTTCCTACTCTCTAGAAACTTACTCTCTGCCGATGATGATAAACTCTAAATAAATTGGTGTGAAGTCAGACCTTTGAGTTGGTAGCGTTTGTGGTGAGCACTGTAACAATATGATCTACGTAACACCAAAAATAATTCCTCTTCTGGACTAACCCACCTAATAGTATGATATTCTGCTGTTAGATATTCAATCCTTCATGTTTCAAAGGAGGTACAGTCTTCATTAATCTCTCATTAAATTTAAAGAAACTAGACTTTGAACTGTGTCAAATAACCACAAAATCATTTAAGTTTTTGCTCCCTATGGCAACTATGTGGTCTGACCCTCTGTCAGCGTCTTAAGCAGTTGTAATTCTCTCCATTTAATCATTGCCTATCACACAAATCTTAACACATGGAACACTACCTAAATTTTCACCAAATATTTTTGAACTGAAATGAAATAGCTCATGACTATCACCAACTATTACATTAACAGGTAGTATCTTTTTATTCAAAACTCTTGGGATGAGAAAGGTAGTGAGGGAGGAGAAAATAGAGGTAGAGGAAAGAGAGGTCGAAGACACTGGCAAGAGAAGTAGAAGACAATGGGACACAGTTTTATTTACAACGCTTCTTAGGTACTGAGAGAGCTCAAGACAGAACTTCAGTGCTCAGATTTGAAAAAGCAGCATACTCAAGGGAAAAGTCCAAGTTCAGTGTAAAAAGGCATGAGTTTGGGTCATTTGCAAAATGTAATTACAAGTCTTCTTAGTTTGCTTATTGGAAAACAAAGGGTTTGAACTAGACATTGTCAGAATCCTTTTCAGTCCAACTATCTATGATACTATTAGTGCAGATCCACCTTATACTATTCTGCAGACAATTTTATTTTCTTTATTCATATTTTTATAATTAAATAAAATTTTCCATACTTATCACCATTACTTTTAAAAAGCTAGCCAGCGGTAATGGGATTTGATAATTGTGGAGACCAAATATTGACTATAAGTTTCTCATTCAGTGTGTACCTATTTAAGATTCTCTCTCAAAGAGACAGAGCACAGCACTGTGGGGAGTAATGTGGACTCTGGAGCTGCACGTTTTGTGTTGGAATCCAAGCTTTGACACCTACTATCTAGGTGACCTTGGGCAACTTAATAAACCTCTCTGTGCCTCAGTTTCATCATATTTAGAATGGAGATACCAATTATGTCTACTCTTTTGGATTGTTGTTTCAGTACAAGTAAAGTGTCCAGAACAGGGTAAGTGCCTGACATCTGCTAAAGGCTCAACGGATGACAGCTATTATTAATGTTCTTGAGTTCTTCACTATGAACATTGTATCAGAACAAGACATCTGGATCTTTGTCAATTTGATAAGAATTATAGACATACTCCAGGATAAAAAAATATTATATCTATAGTTTATGAATCCCAATTGGGGCATAAGATAAGATGGTATGTCTTAGGAATTATCTATTTTGTTATGTATGAGTAGTAAGATTTACCTATTCATGTAAGTGTTTTGACTAGATGTATTTTAACCAGAAGCAAGCAAAATACCAGAAAAAAAGTAGAAAAGAAAAGAAAAGAAGGATCAAATCAGGAAGTACAAATTATATTTAAGAAACGGATATCCATATGTGATAATAATATTAATGTGATAATTAAGTGAGGTCATAGTCTTTAAAAACATCTTCACAAATACTTCCTTTAGTGAGCAAGTGCTGAAAGCCCCAATTCCTTGAGGCTCCCAGGGGTTACTCAGGAGGCTTTGTACGAAGCCATACCAAATAAACAGTACATCGTAGTAGAAGGAAATTCTAGAGGTATAAAAAGCATTGCTCTCTCACTCTACGTCTGATGGTTATGACAAAATGAGAAGACATGACAAATAACAAGAGAGAAGAATTGTATAACTACAAATACAAACCCAAACTTTCAGATTATTCACTGCTCAAAAAAATCACCCAATTACTAAACCTCAAATATAGACGAGTTGATTCCCTTCATATGGATTTGGTGGGGGGAGGACTTGTGCAGGAAAGTCTGAGCTTTCTTTAGAAGCCCACTGTGAGGAGCATTCCACAGGGTCACTCACATCACTGCTCCCACTCAATTCAGAAGTTCTGTCATTGCTGAAGCTGTGGATTGAT
>NW_025804331.1:6235-7484 GCF_021613505.1 Equus quagga
ACTAAAAATTGATAAATCTTGAAAAACCAATGCACTAAACATATATTCAAGAAGATATTAAAATGACAGAAAAGTAAAACTAAAATAAGCAGTGGGATGGAGAGAATAACAATAACAGCAAGTGTATGAATAAATCTGCATAGCATGGTAACAATAGGCAAAAGTGGACAATTGCTGCACCGCAGTCTCACTTGAGGGAGGTCTTGAAGGATTGTAGTGAAGGAAATCTTCCTAGTAAGCAATAATTTGAGCAGTACATATGGTTTTCCACTTCACATGGAAGGAGAAATTGCTGACTCATGGATCTCCACTGACTCAAGGACACTAACTATAGATTTTATAACCTATTAAAGGAAAGGAAAAATGGAAGAATGGATAACAAAGCAGTCTGGAGGAGCAGTATGTGGATGGATCACTCAAAATGGACACCAAATGCAAGAATGTTTGTTTCTCTTATAAGTGCCTGTCAAAGAGAATCCACTTCAGAGAAGGCTCTCAAAAGTCTGGTTGACAAAATGACCTGTCTTATGAATATCAGTCAGCCTTTATCCCCAGGCACTTTTGTGGTCCCTGTGGCAGAAATGAGTGTTCTACACAGGCTCAACATGATCTGACTTTCTTCATTCCTGGTCTGGCTACTATCACTGCTAAATGTCCAAAATTCTGTTAGTAAAGTCCGTCACTGACTCCCTCATAGGGCACAATTCTCTAGGGAAACCAACCAACAACTGTGGCAGCTTACTTCATTGAAACTCTTCAACCTGGGGGAGACAGCATCTAGTCATCACATATTCTAGATATATATTTGTCCCTGCTACAAGCAGTGATTCAGCCTGCTTCATTATTCATGGATCTGAACCCATTATCCATTGCCATGGTACTCCACTCATTGTCTTCTCTAATCAGGAGACAGATTTTAGAGAAAATAAAGTAAAGCAAATTGCTCACCACCATAGAATTCACTGGCATAACCATGTTACTCATCACCTAGAAGCAATTGGCTGAATAGAACATTGGAATGGCCTACTGAAGGCTGGGTCACGGTGCCACCTGGGATACCCTGCTCTGAAAGTTTGGAATACTCTCCTATATGTGTAGCATACAGTATGTTCTTAGTCCGCTCTAGTCATATTATACTATATGCTGTGTATATTCATGAGAGAATATCCCCATGCTAATAAACTTTCCTCCATGTAGCCTTATATTTTGCCCTCCTCTATTTCAATATCCAAGAGATCCATTTCCACAT
>NW_025804332.1:0-13115 GCF_021613505.1 Equus quagga
TATTTTTATCTTGGAGCAGGCAAGGTCTCTTAGGCAATGGTCCCTCCTGCTCCCGATATAGATATCGTTTCTCCATCTGTGCCCCCGGGCAGCCGCTGCCTGGCTTAGGTTGCCACCCCCCCACCCTGGGGGTCTTACCCGTCATTGGCTAACCGGCCTTCTCACCTCCAGGTCACAGTTTGTTGACAAGCTTTTTCCAGTGATTATTAACCCTTCCTGTGTCAGGGGCGGCTACATTTCCCCATTTTTTGTTTTTTAAAGCAGGGAAGGTGTCATGTTGTGCTGAGGCCAGAAAGCCCATCATAACCAATGCTTGCTCTTGTTGACTTTGTTGTTTTTTCAGGGAGCACAGCAGATGTAAAACATAAACTATTAACATGGATAATATCAAAATCACACCAGCATTAACAAATATGTGTAAATTGAGGCCCGAGAACCAATTGGAGGGCTCTAGCCAGTGTAACCCATTTTCAATGTCTTGAAATATTTTTTGAGAGAACACCTTATGTACTTCTTGTAACTGCCTCTCTAACCGAGCTTGTAGCAGAGTGATGTCATTGGCCAGGGAGGTATTAAATGCCCCCTGTAAATGTTTTTTTATTTCTTGCCAAGATGTCAGCGAGCTATTATACAGTAGGGGGGGGTAACGCATTGCATGGTAAATTGCCAGTCACATTTTAGTTTCATATGCATATAGAATGCATTTTGCTGCTCTCCCAGCCACTCTACTGCTGCCTCTAATGCCTGCAATCCTGACATTAGCCCTTTATCAATATTAGCCTGTGTCAGTAATTCTTGAGTGACATTTACCAAGACGGACTCCACCTTATGGGCTGTTTGAACACTGTTAACCAAGGCAGTAGTAACTGTAGCAGCTGATGCAATGATAATCACCGTGGACACAATGAACGCGATTAGTGTAGCCAAAAACTGCTTAGGGCATAATTTTCTCATGGACTCAAGGAGGATATGTAGAGCATGCTCTTCGGACCATGTCCGATTTAGAGAAACAGGTAACCAAATATGTGCTCTTCTTTTAACACCATTACATAGGTCACATTCAATGAGGTTACATTACAATGCATTAAACAATCAGAATACCAATATGGGGGAGAAATATTAATTACATCCATACTAGAAGATTCTTCAATAGTGGGGACATTTTTTCCCCATAACACATAAGGATGGGTGGTACAGATCATAACGGTATCAGAAACATTTTGAATCAGAGTCAATGAATAATCGCCACTTGCATTCTCATATTTACCATGGGACAATCGTTGTGATATAAAAGGCAACCCGATCCTCCATATTCCTTTGTGAGGGGGCTGTACACTGTCTCATTGTACGATAGTTGTGAAAGGGGTCCAGATGGGATGTGTTCACTCCATGTTATAGGTTTCTGACTTGATCTGTTGAAGGCCCAAGTATGATTGTCACTTAAAAGATGTCCATGAGGTCCCTAATCCAGCACGTTGGCCCCAAAGATGTTGCCCGGGCTTGGATATGCTGTACGGCAAGGGGATCACTGTACTGAGTAATGTTTGTAACACCAATCAGTTTTTGGATGGCAAATTGGGATGGAAGGAACTTGTGTGACATTACTTCTGTCTTCGTAAGATGTTGATATAGCAGTGATGTATGTCACATTGGCTGCCTGTTGTTCTTTCTTAGGTTGGTAATAAAATACATTTGTTCCTGAAAGGCGACACATGTTGTGCTTTTGTTTTAATAAACCATACAAAAAGGTGAATTGTTAGCATACATCACCAGAGGTTCTTCTTCCTTTAGGTGCAGGCCTGTATGTTGTTGTCGGGGTACCCCGGTTCCTCCTGTCTAATCAGAATCAGTAGAGGACAAAGGGGGATTGGCAAGCCACCAAGTAACCAGAGTAGAGAGAGGAGGATTAGGAATAAAGGCCCAATATGTGAGATTCGCATGCTCTGAAATCACCTCAACATGCATTAGACAAGAAAAGAGGAAAAAGAAAAAAACTGATTTACTTATCTGTTTGTCCATTTTCCGGTTATTCCAGAGCAGGCCGTGTGCGTTTTGATGGAATGCACTCAATGCCTTTATCTGTCAAAACACAAAGAGCTCCTCTCTTCCCACATTTAACCATAAAAGGCCCCTCCCAGATATCCGTATAAGGACGTTTTAATCCACATTTTGCCAAGATATTGTGTCAAAACAGATGTGTGTAATGCGGCCTTTATTGGGCCATATGGTTCTGAGTTTGACCCATATATCTTTCTGCAGCTGATGTGCCGTCCTCCGCTAGATTGAAAAAATTTAAAGTAAATAAGGCGTGATTGAGGATACCTTGTGGATCATTCTTATAATACTCATTTCCCCCTTTCATTTTTTGTAAAGCAGTCTTCAGTGTTCTATGACATCTCTCAATAATAGCTTGTCCCATAGAATTATAGGGGATGCCAATTTTATGGATAATATTCCAATTTGCACAAAATTGGCAGAAAATTTGCGCTGAGAACTCAGGACCATTATCAGTCTTAATGCATGTAGGAGACCCCACGAAAGCAAATGTAGCAAGCTAATGATGAATGACTTGTTTAGCGCTATTTTTTGTATGTGCCGATGTGAAAAGAAATTGAGAGTGTCAATAGAAGTGATATCAGAAGGAAATGTGCACAGCTGCCAATTCTGCAATTTGAGTAGTTGAATGTCCATGAGAGACTTTGGTCTGCCGGTCATTATTAGCAAGCCAAGCTATACTGGCTTTTCCGGTTTTTCCGGAGCCGTCAGTGAACACGGTTAAGGCATCAGGAATAGGTTGGGAAGAGATAACCGAGGAGATGATCAAATTGAGAAGATGTGCAAGGTAAAAAAATGGTCTGAGGGTCAGCGCCTCGCAATTGTAAACACCACAAACATCCCCTTTGAATAACCTCTGCTATTCCATCAAAATATGTATAGAGTACCTTAGCTTGTGTCTGGGGCAAGTATATCCACTCCAAGCATTTTATAACCTTGCCCGCTTTTTGAAAGACGATAACAGTAGGACTCTTAGGTGTGTTTATCACATAAAGGCATAAGGGAATTTCTGGATCAAAGCTATTTAAAAATTGGGAGGTCAGAGGAAATAGGGGCGGAGCAAAATGGCGGGGTGAGCTGACCCGGGATTCTCTCCCCTCCAAAATACAACAAAAGATTGGAAGAACTGAATTTCAGAGAATAAACATAATGCCAGCTCATTAGAGACCTACAATACCAAGAAGGCGGAGATCATAAACCTTGCAGATGGCCTCGGAGGTGCTGGAATGGTAGGAGAGAACATCACTCCCTCCCCTAGAGTCTGCGATTGCTGTGGCACGGGTCCGGAAGGAGCAGGGGAGGGGCCGTGCGACCGGGGGATCATCCAGGACTCCTGCTGCTGATTCAGTGGAGACCCGCTGATGGGGGGAAAGCTTCAGTCTGCGGGGACCCTATAAATCAAGGGCCTTCGGAGACCAGAGAGCAGAACTGATCTGAACCCAGACCGGCGCGTGTGAGTAACAGCCCCTCCCCCCCAACAAAGCCAGTGGGCGCAGCCGTCTTGCCCCAAGGTGGAGAGCTCATAACACGCGGCTCTCAACCCCCATCTAGTGGCGACAGGCTATAACTGCAACGGAATTCTACCACCATGAGAAAAAACCGCTCCTCTACCATCCAGCAATTTATAAAAGCTCCAGACCAGAAGGAAAACAATAAAAACACAGAATTAAGTCCTGAGGACTTGGAATTAGGTAAACTAAGTGATAATGAATTCAGAGCAGCTATAATCAAAAAACTCAATGAGGTAGAGAGAAAGATAGAGAAACAAGCCGAGTTCTGGAGTTACTTCACAAAAGAGATTGAAATCATAAAGAAGAATCAAACAGAATTACTTGAGATGAAAAACACAATGGACCAGATAAAACAGAATATGGATTCCCTGAATGCCCGTGTAGACAACCTAGAGGAGCAAATCAGCATAATCGAGGACAGACAGGCTGAATGGCGCCAGACAGAGGAAGAAAGAGAACTAAGAATTAAAAAAAATGAGGAAAATCTCCGAGAGATAATGGATTCAATGAGGAGTAAGAACATAAGGAGCATAGGAATTCCCGAGAATATGGAAAACGAAAATGGAGCAGAAAGTGTGCTTAATGAAATTATTGAAGAGAACTTCCCAAATCTAGGGATCAACGGAGAAATGTGTGTAGAGGAGGGTTTTAGATCTCCTAGATTTGTCAATGTAAAAAGACCCACCGCAAGGCACATAATAGTAAAGTTGGCAAATAGGAATGATAAGGAAAGAATACTCAGGGAAGTAAGAAAAAAAAAGAGAATAACCTATAAAGGAGCCCCTATCAGACTGTCAGCAGATTTCTCTACAGAAACCCTACAAGCTAGGAGAGAATGGAGTGATATATTCAAAGCTTTAAAGGATAAAAACCTTCAGCCAAGAATACTCTATCCAGCAAGAATTTCCTTCAGATATGAGGGAGAAATTAAATCTTTTCCAGACAAACAAAAGTTAAGGGAATTTGTAACTAAAAGCCCTCCATTACAAGAAATCCTCAAGAAGGCTCTCATACTTGAAAAAAGAAACAAGGGAGAAAGGGGACACAAGCCACAGACTAGGGAGACCAATGGATAGAACCAGAACAGGATAGCAAATATTCAACTATAGCATTAGGGTAAAAATAAGGAAACTACCAAAACAAGGATGATCTTAGCACTCTAACTACAAATTAATAAGACGAGTTGGAATAAAAAATGAAAATAATTATTTAGGAGGGGAAGAGCAAAGGGTCTAAATCAGTATTGGTCGAGTAAGTAAGAGACCACCAGAGAATAGACTATATTATACACGAGATTCTAAATACAAACTTCAAGGTAGACACTAAAATAAAGTACAGAACAGAGTCACAAATCATAGATAAGGAAAAATCTAAGAAACCCAGCATAAGAAATTGCAGTATTAAATGGGTAGTCTAAAGCACATAGGAAAAGAAACACAGGAAAACAAGATAATGAGCCACAGATTGACAGCATTAAGTCCACATGCATCAATAATCACTCTCAATGTGAACGGATTGAACTCTCCAATAAAAAGACACAGAGTGGCAAAATGGATTAAAGAACACGATCCAACAATTTGTTACCTCCAGGGAACACACCTCAGCCCCAAGGACAAACACAGACTCAGGGTGAAGGGGTGGAGGACAATACTTCAAGCAAATAGCAAGGAAAAAAAGGCAGGTGTTGCAATTCTCATATCAGACCAAGTGGATTTCAAAATAAGACAGGTAAAGAGAGACACAGAGGGACAATATATAATGATCAAAGGGACACTTCATCAAGAAGAAATAGCGCTTGTAAATATCTATGCACCCAACACAGGAGCACCAAGATTCATAAAGCAACTATTAACAGACCTGAAGGAAGATGTTAAAAACAACACAATAATAGTAGGGGACCTCAACACCCCACTCACATCAATGGACAGATCATCCAGACAGAAAATCAACAAGGAAATAGTGGAGCTGAATGAAAAACTAAAACAATTGGACTTAATAGACATATATAGATCACTCCACCCTGAAGGAGCTGAATACACATTCTTCTCAAGTGCACATGGAACATTCTCTAGGATAGACCATATGTTGGGAAACAAGGCAAGCCTCTACAAATTTAAAAAAATTGAAATAATAACAAGCATCTTCTCAGATCATAGTGCTATAAGGCTAGAAATTAATTACAAGAAAAAAGCTGAGAAAGGCACAAAGATGTGGAGACTAAACAACACACTACTGAACAAGAAATGGATCATTGAAGTAATTAAAGAAGAAATAAAAAAAACTTGGAAACAAGTGAAAATGATAGCATGCCATACCAACTCATATGGGATACAGCAAAAGCTGTATTAAGAGGAAAATTCATCGCAATACAGGCACATCTTAACAAACAAGAAAAATCCCAAATAAGCAACCTTAAAGCACACACCTAACTGAACTAGAGAAAAAAGAACAAATGAAGCCCAAAGTCAGCGGAAGGAGAGAAATAATAAAAATCAGAGCAGAAATAAATACTATTGAAACGAAAAAGGCAGTAGAACAGATCAATGAGACAAAGAGCTGGTTTTTTGAGAAGATAAATAAAATTGACAAACCACTAGCCAGACTTACAAAGAAAAAAAGGGAGAAAGCTCAAATAAACAAAATCAGAAATGAGCGAGGAGAAATAACAACAGACTCTGCAGAAATACAACAGATTATAAGAGAATACTACAAAAAACTATATGCCAACAGAATGGATAACCTAGAGGAAATGGATAAATTCTTGGACTCCTACAATCTCCCAAAGCTCACTCAAGAAGAGGCAGACAATTTGAACAGACCAATCACAAGGAAAGAGATTGAAACAGCAATCAAAAACATCCCAAAGAATAAAACCCCAGGACCAGATGGCTTTTCCTGGGGAATTCTACCAAACTTTCAGAGAGGATTTAATACCTATCCTTTTCAAGCTATTCCAAAAAATTAGGGAAGATGGAACACTTCCTAACACATTCTATGAGGCCAACATCATGCTGATGCCAAAACCTGACAAGGACACCACGAAAAAAGAGAACTACAGGCCAATATCACTGATGAACATAGATGCAAAAATTCTAAACAAAATTTTGGCAACCAGAATTCAGCAATTCATCAAAAGAATCATACATCAGGATCAGGTGGGCTTCATACCAGGGACACAGGGATGGTTCAACATCCGCAAATCAATCAATGTGATACACCACATCAACAAACTGAGGAATAAAAACCACATGATCATCTCAATAGATGCAGAGAAGGCATTTGACAAGATCCAACAGCAATTTATGATAAAAACTCTGAACAAAATGGGCATAGAAGGAAACTACCTCAACATAATAAAGGCCATATACGACAAACCCATAGCCAACATCATACTCAATGGGCAAAAACTGAACCCCATCCCCCTGAAAACAGGAACGAGACAAGGATGCCCTCTATCACCACTCTTATTTAACATAGTACTGGAGGTCCTGGCCAGAGCAATCAGGCAAAAAAAAGGAATAAAAGGAATCCAAATGGGGGGGAAGAAGTGAAACTCTCGCTGTTTGCAGACAACATGATCTTATATATAGAAAACCCCAAAGAATCCATTGGAAAACTGTTAGAAGTAATCAACAACTACAGCAAAGTTGCAGGGTATAAAATCAATTTGCATAAATCAGTAGCATTTCTATACTCCAGTAACGTACCAACAGAAAAAGAACTCAAGAATACAATACCATTCACAATGGCAACAAAAAGAATAAAATACCTTGGGGTAAATTTAACTAAGGAAATGAAGGACCTATATAATGAAAATTACAAGGCCTTTCTGAGAGAATTGGATGATGACATAAGGAGATGAAAAGACATTCCAAGTACATGGATTGGAAGAATAAACATAGTTAAAATGTCCATTCTACCTAAAGCAATCTACAGATTCAATGCCATCCCAATCAGAATCCCAATGACATTCTTTACAGAATTAGAACAAAGAATCCTAAAATTCATATGGGGCAACAAAAGACCCCGAATTTCTAAAGCAATCCTGAGAAAAAGGAACAAAACGGGAGGCATCACAATCCCTGACTTCAAAACATACTGCAAAGCTACAATAATCAAAACAGCATGGTACTGGTACAAAAACAGGTGCACAGATCAATGGAACAGAATTGAAAGCCCAGAAATAAAACCACACATCTATGGACAGCTTATCTTTGACAAAGGAGCTGAGGGCATACAATGGAGAAAAGAAAGTCTTTTCAACAAATGGTGCTGGGAAAACTGGAAAGCCACATGTAAAAGAATGAAAATTGACCATTCTTTTTCACCATTCACCAAAATAAACTCAAAATGGATTAAAGACCTAAAGGTGAGACCTGAAACCATAAGGCTTCTGGAAGAAAACGTAGGCAGTACACTCTTGGACATCAGTATTAAAAGGATCTTTTCGGACACCATGCCTTCTCAGAGAAGGGAAATAGAAAGAATAAACAAATGGGACTTCATCAGATTAAAGAGCTTCTTCAAGGCAAATGAAAACAGGATTGAAACAAAAAAACAACCCACTAACTGGGAAAAAATATTTGCAAGTCATATATCTGACAAAGGCTTAATATCCTTAATATATAAAGAACTCTCACAACTCAACCACAAAACATCAAACAACCCAATCAAAAAATGGGCTGGAGACATGAACAGACATTTCTCCAAAGAAGATATACTGATGGCCAATAGGCACATGAAAAGATGCTCATCATCGCTGATCATCAGGGAAATGCAAATCAAAACTACACTAAGATATCACCTTACACCCATTAGAATGACAAAAATATCTAAAACTAATAGCAACAAATGTTGGAGAGGTTGCGGAGAAAAAGGAACCCTCATACACTGCTGGTGGGAATGCAAACTGGTGCAGCCACTATGGAAAACAGTATGGAGATTCCTCAAAAAACTAAAAATAGAACTACCATACGATCCAGCCATCCCACTACTGGGTATTTATCCAAAGAGCCTGAAGTCAGCAATCCCAAAAGTCCTGTGCACCCCAATGTTTATTGCAGCACTGTTTACAATAGCCAAGACATGGAAGCAACCTAAGTGCCCATCAACAGACAAATGGATAAAGAAGATGTGGTACATATATACAATGGAATACTACTCAGCTGCAAAACAGAACAAAATCATTCCATTTGCAATAACATGGATGGACCTTGAGAGAATTATGTTAAGTGAAATAAGCCAGCAAGAGAAAGAAAATCTGTGTATGACTCCACTCCTATGAGGAATTTAAAACTATGGACCAAGAACAGTTTAGTGGATACCAGGGGAAAGGTGGGGTGGGGGGTGGGCACAAAGGGTGAAGTGGTGCACCTACAACATGACTGACAAACATTAATGTACAATTGAAATTTCACAAGATTGTAACCTATCAATAACTCAATAAAAAAAAAATTCCTAAAAAAAAAAAATTGGGAGGTCAGAGCCTTGTTTACTAGGCTTAGTTCTTGTTTTGTCTCAGGGATAAGTGCGCGTAGAAGAGGGGGAAGAGTCACCATGTAGCAGGAAAACAAGTGACTCAGAGAATGTGTCGGGATGCCAGGAAAAGGACATATCCAATTGATATTTCCTAAAAGCTATTGCAATGTAACTAATGTTAAAGTATTGGGTATGGAAATAGAGGGAATGCATGGCTTTACCAGGAGTCTATCAATCATTAATCCTAGAAATTTCCAGGGGGAGGTAAACTGTACCTTATCTTGAGCCATAAGCAGGCCTTTACCTTTTAGCAATTCAATTAATTGTTGGTATGCTGTTAATGAAAAATTTTTAGTTGGTGCTGCTAATAAAATATCATCCATAGAATGGTAAAGTTGTATAGTAGGGTATTTGCTTCGAAAAGTTAATAACACGTCTCCTACTAACTGTTGGCATATGGTAGGACTGTTTTTCATGCCCTGAGGCAAGACCTTCCACTGATATCTCTGGGGGACCTCTTGATTGTTATAAACTGGGACAGTGAATGTGAGCTTTTCCCTATCAGCGGCGCACAAAGGTAGAGAAAAGAAACAGTCTCTAACGTCAATAACAACAATTTGCCAATTCTCATGTATTAAAGAAGGGTTTGGCAATCCCTTCTGTAAAGCCCCCATTGGTTGCATGACAGCATTAATTGCCCTTAAGTCCTGAAGTAATCTCCATTTTTCAGATTTCTTTTTTATCACAAATACTGGGATGTTTGAGGGTACAGTATGGCCTAATTTTAGTTGCTCCTGTACTGGCATCTTTAAAACCTATAATTTTTCTTTTGGAAGGGGCCACTGATCTATCCATACAGGCATGGTAGTTTTCCATTGAATAGGTATGGGAGGAATGTTAATAACATCAGCGGCCCCTAGGAAAAAGGCTTAACGTTTAGAGATAGTTTCCATTGAGAAAGCAAATCTCACCCCTGTCGAGGAAAATAATCCATAACCAATCTACAAATGAAAATTTGGGTGAGTTTACTCTGAGCTTAAATCTGAGGATTATAACGCGGGAGAGTCTTTCCGCAAAGGAACAGAGCACTCCAAAGAAGTGCCGGTACACAGGGTGGTTATATACCCTCAAAGAGTATGTTTCACATATGATTGAAATGTCCCTTTTACAATAGACAGGAGGCTGCTCTGTCCACACAGCCATTGATGGAAACTGCAGATAGGTCTGCTGTCTCAGTGAACCCCGCAGGCTGGCAGGTCTGTTGCCTCAAGCTGGGCGGTCACAGATGAGTGCTACAATCAGTTCCCAGCCTAAAGAAAGATGCTTAATCTTTAAGGAGATGCCAACGTCGGGAGGGGGAGGGAAGTTGCACCTTTATCTCAAAATGTCTAAACAGATATACAATGCATGCTCAATGGCCACAGTCAGGCCCTTTTGGCAAAACAAAGTCAGGTGGAATTAGGTTTATACCAAATGGCTTCCTCATATACTCCAATATATCCTATTGCTTGCCATTTTTATTTGTCACCCCCATAGGGAGTATGGAGTTGGAAGAACGTAGGGTGTAATTAAGGCACTTCTGTTTTCAGGTCTTCTGACTTTGAGTACGTGATCACTTCCCTCAGGCGTCATAAACCCCCCTACACCTTGTACAGATGCAGAGGTTTGCTTTTTAGGCCAATGGGGAGGCCAAGTGGGCGAGACTATAAAGCACCGTCGCCAGTGTGGCCGAAGCCACTGGTCCCCCTCTTGGCAGCGGAGCTCCCCGAACTTCGTTTTTCGGGGCACTGGGGAGTGTGCCCCGTTTCGAGTTTCCCGACACCAAGTCACAGTTGATTAGATTACCATCTACATTAATTTTAGAGCAACATTGATTCGCCCAATGGAATCCCCTTCAGCACCGAGGACATGGTTTAGAAGGCGGCTTTTTAATATCGGCTGGCCCTCCTTTACCAGGGATATCTTTTGGACCAGACTTGCAATGTTTTACACGGTGTCCAGGTCTTCTGCACTTAAAACAGGCATTATCAAAAAGCACCTTTGGGCAGCTGCGAAAACGGTGCTGCCGTTACTTTGGCCACATGACTATGAGTTCCTACTTCCTGACATGCTCCAGCATATCCCCTAAGGTGTGAGTTCGCCCTTTAAGGTGAGACATAGCAGACTGGCAATCAGCATTAGCATTTTCAAAGGCTATTTTCAACAGGATAATTTGATCTGCTTCAGGATGAGCTATTTGTCTCTCAATTGCCTGCTGACGACGGTCAATAAATTCTATGTGTGGCTCGTTTGGCCCTTGTCGGACATTCATAAAGGAATTGGTGGCTTTGTCTGCCCCTGAAGGGGGAGTTGCCTTCCAGGCTGCTAATGCCACCTCTGAACATTGTCTATGCAACATTCCATTTGCCTCAGCCTGTGCTTGAGGCGTCGCATATTGGCCGACCCCCTGTAACATGTCGGCACTGATTGGGAGAGGGGGGTTTAAAGGTCGATTATCTGTAGATCAGGATACAGATATCTCATTATACTCAGATCTGAAAAGAGTATATTCAGCATGCGACAAAAGAGTCTTTGCGAGCAAAAGCCAAGCACAGGGTAGCATACAAACTGGCTCCCAGTGCCTCTATCATCCTGACAGTGAAAGGTGACTGCACTCCATTCTCTCTAATGCTCTTTTTCAGCTCCTTAAACACCTCAAAAAGAAGGGATTCATGTTTTCTTTGCCCATGATTGACCATCACGGGGAAGGCACAGGAAAAAACATCAGGATCTCCACGATTTAATCCTTCCCGAAGGCAATTATGAACCACACTATACTGCCCGGAATCAACATACGGGGCTGGTGGAGCACAAGGAGGAGCAGTAGGCAAGACAGGAGGGTTCTTGAAGGCGAAACGCCTCTCTAAAGGAGGGGGGAATGGTAAATCATCATCGTCTGAGGACGTTTGTTCAAAATTTGTCTGAGACTTACTAACGGCCTTTTTAAAAGAGTCTCTTGACAGCGAGCAAGGCAGAGGAGGCAGTGGCGGCGTCTCCTCAGCTTTGCCTGAAGGGCGCTCCTGTGAAAGAGGCCGAGTTTTCCTCAGCCGATAGATCCCACAAAGGGAACAGTGCAGTACATACTGTTCCCCAAGTCGTTAAGATATGTACATCCTTTAAAGATTTTAAAAGGCCATGCTCAAAGCGAGACTTTAGTACCTTGCCAGCCCTTTCCCACAACTCAATGTCCAAGGTGCCATCCTCAGGGAACCAGGGGCAATGTGTAGATATTGCAATATCCTCTGTAACTCGGTGGGAGAAACCGAAACTGAAATCGAGGCGTGAGCAGGGGACAAGTAAGGTATTAATACCAACTGAGCTATCCTCATAAAAGCTTCTATCACATAATAACTAGATAAACGGAGCATGATTTTTATTTCACCTTGATAGTCAGCATCAATTACCCCAGGAATGATGTTTAAGCCCTTCAAAGCTGAGCTAGGGCATCCCATTAATAGCCCAAAATATCCTGATTGTAAAGGTCCCCATACATTGGTAGGAACAAGAAAGGTTTCGTCAGCACAATCTATGACGACTGTCTCTGAAGCCATGAGATCCACTCCGGCACTTCCTGACGAGGCCGCCACTAAATCATTCACACAGAGTCAGCCTGCTGATTGAGAGCTCCCCAAATTTGATTTATCGGGGCACTGGGGAGCGTGCCCCATTTCGAGTTTCCCGATGCCAAGTCACGGTTGATTAGAGATATTGCCAGCAATATCCTCTGTAACTCGTAAGGAGAAAGCGAAACTGAAATCACCTTCAGCAGCCGCTGAAGTGTCTTAAAGCATAATTTCTGCTGAATCGCCAATTGTTGGCCCATCATTCTCACGGCGGACCGCCAAAAGGCGATTGAAATTCCCCCATATCGTTACTCACCAATAATGCCACCGATCTTGGATCACGTCGGGGTCACCATATGTCGGTGTCGCAATCCAATGTACACATCAGGATAGAGGCGGAGAGGGCTGATGGCCTCTCTGACTTTATTATAACCAGCGTTTCAATATATACATAGCTTACATCTGTTAA
>NW_025804333.1:0-13115 GCF_021613505.1 Equus quagga
TTAACAGATGTAAGCTATGTATATATTGAAACGCTGGTTATAATAAAGTCAGAGAGGCCATCAGCCCTCTCCGCCTCTATCCTGATGTGTACATTGGATTGCGACACCGACATATGGTGACCCCGACGTGATCCAAGATCGGTGGCATTATTGGTGAGTAACGATATGGGGGAATTTCAATCGCCTTTTGGCGGTCCGCCGTGAGAATGATGGGCCAACAATTGGCGATTCAGCAGAAATTATGCTTTAAGACACTTCAGCGGCTGCTGAAGGTGATTTCAGTTTCGCTTTCTCCTTACGAGTTACAGAGGATATTGCTGGCAATATCTCTAATCAACCGTGACTTGGCATCGGGAAACTCGAAATGGGGCACGCTCCCCAGTGCCCCGATAAATCAAATTTGGGGAGCTCTCAATCAGCAGGCTGACTCTGTGTGAATGATTTAGTGGCGGCCTCGTCAGGAAGTGCCGGAGTGGATCTCATGGCTTCAGAGACAGTCGTCATAGATTGTGCTGACGAAACCTTTCTTGTTCCTACCAATGTATGGGGACCTTTACAATCAGGATATTTTGGGCTATTAATGGGATGCCCTAGCTCAGCTTTGAAGGGCTTAAACATCATTCCTGGGGTAATTGATGCTGACTATCAAGGTGAAATAAAAATCATGCTCCGTTTATCTAGTTATTATGTGATAGAAGCTTTTATGAGGATAGCTCAGTTGGTATTAATACCTTACTTGTCCCCTGCTCACGCCTCGATTTCAGTTTCGGTTTCTCCCACCGAGTTACAGAGGATATTGCAATATCTACACATTGCCCCTGGTTCCCTGAGGATGGCACCTTGGACATTGAGTTGTGGGAAAGGGCTGGCAAGGTACTAAAGTCTCGCTTTGAGCATGGCCTTTTAAAATCTTTAAAGGATGTACATATCTTAACGACTTGGGGAACAGTATGTACTGCACTGTTCCCTTTGTGGGATCTATCGGCTGAGGAAAACTCGGCCTCTTTCACAGGAGCGCCCTTCAGGCAAAGCTGAGGAGACGCCGCCACTGCCTCCTCTGCCTTGCTCGCTGTCAAGAGACTCTTTTAAAAAGGCCGTTAGTAAGTCTCAGACAAATTTTGAACAAACGTCCTCAGACGATGATGATTTACCATTCCCCCCTCCTTTAGAGAGGCGTTTCGCCTTCAAGAACCCTCCTGTCTTGCCTACTGCTCCTCCTTGTGCTCCACCAGCCCCGTATGTTGATTCCGGGCAGTATAGTGTGGTTCATAATTGCCTTCGGGAAGGATTAAATCGTGGAGATCCTGATGTTTTTTCCTGTGCCTTCCCCGTGATGGTCAATCATGGGCAAAGAAAACATGAATCCCTTCTTTTTGAGGTGTTTAAGGAGCTGAAAAAGAGCATTAGAGAGAATGGAGTGCAGTCACCTTTCACTGTCAGGATGATAGAGGCACTGGGAGCCAGTTTGTATGCTACCCTGTGCTTGGCTTTTGCTCGCAAAGACTCTTTTGTCGCATGCTGAATATACTCTTTTCAGATCTGAGTATAATGAGATATCTGTATCCTGATCTACAGATAATCGACCTTTAAACCCCCCTCTCCCAATCAGTGCCGACATGTTACAGGGGGTCGGCCAATATGCGACGCCTCAAGCACAGGCTGAGGCAAATGGAATGTTGCATAGACAATGTTCAGAGGTGGCATTAGCAGCCTGGAAGGCAACTCCCCCTTCAGGGGCAGACAAAGCCACCAATTCCTTTATGAATGTCCGACAAGGGCCAAACGAGCCACACATAGAATTTATTGACCGTCGTCAGCAGGCAATTGAGAGACAAATAGCTCATCCTGAAGCAGATCAAATTATCCTGTTGAAAATAGCCTTTGAAAATGCTAATGCTGATTGCCAGTCTGCTATGTCTCACCTTAAAGGGCGAACTCACACCTTAGGGGATATGCTGGAGCATGTCAGGAAGTAGGAACTCATAGTCATGTGGCCAAAGTAACGGCAGCACCGTTTTCGCAGCTGCCCAAAGGTGCTTTTTGATAATGCCTGTTTTAAGTGCAGAAGACCTGGACACCGTGTAAAACATTGCAAGTCTGGTCCAAAAGATATCCCTGGTAAAGGAGGGCCAGCCGATATTAAAAAGCCGCCTTCTAAACCATGTCCTCGGTGCTGAAGGGGATTCCATTGGGCGAATCAATGTTGCTCTAAAATTAATGTAGATGGTAATCTAATCAACTGTGACTTGGTGTCGGGAAACTCGAAACGGGGCACACTCCCCAGTGCCCCGAAAAACGAAGTTCGGGGAGCTCCGCTGCCAAGAGGGGGACCAGTGGCTTCGGCCACACTGGCGACGGTGCTTTATAGTCTCGCCCACTTGGCCTCCCCATTGGCCTAAAAAGCAAACCTCTGCATCTGTACAAGGTGTAGGGGGGTTTATGACGCCTGAGGGAAGTGATCACGTACTCAAAGTCAGAAGACCTGAAAACAGAAGTGCCTTAATTACACCCTACGTTCTTCCAACTCCATACTCCCTATGGGGGTGACAAATAAAAATGGCAAGCAATAGGATATATTGGAGTATATGAGGAAGCCATTTGGTATAAACCTAATTCCACCTGACTTTGTTTTGCCAAAAGGGCCTGACTGTGGCCATTGAGCATGCATTGTATATCTGTTTAGACATTTTGAGATAAAGGTGCAACTTCCCTCCCCCTCCCGACGTTGGCATCTCCTTAAAGATTAAGCATCTTTCTTTAGGCTGGGAACTGATTGTAGCACTCATCTGTGACCGCCCAGCTTGAGGCAACAGACCTGCCAGCCTGCGGGGTTCACTGAGACAGCAGACCTATCTGCAGTTTCCATCAATGGCTGTGTGGACAGAGCAGCCTCCTGTCTATTGTAAAAGGGACATTTCAATCATATGTGAAACATACTCTTTGAGGGTATATAACCACCCTGTGTACCGGCACTTCTTTGGAGTGCTCTGTTCCTTTGCGGAAAGACTCTCCCGCGTTATAATCCTCAGATTTAAGCTCAGAGTAAACTCACCCAAATTTTCATTTGTAGATTGGTTATGGATTATTTTCCTCGACAGGGGTGAGATTTGCTTTCTCAATGGAAACTATCTCTAAACGTTAAGCCTTTTTCCTAGGGGCCGCTGATGTTATTAACATTCCTCCCATACCTATTCAATGGAAAACTACCATGCCTGTATGGATAGATCAGTGGCCCCTTCCAAAAGAAAAATTATAGGTTTTAAAGATGCCAGTACAGGAGCAACTAAAATTAGGCCATACTGTACCCTCAAACATCCCAGTATTTGTGATAAAAAAGAAATCTGAAAAATGGAGATTACTTCAGGACTTAAGGGCAATTAATGCTGTCATGCAACCAATGGGGGCTTTACAGAAGGGATTGCCAAACCCTTCTTTAATACATGAGAATTGGCAAATTGTTGTTATTGACGTTAGAGACTGTTTCTTTTCTCTACCTTTGTGCGCCGCTGATAGGGAAAAGCTCACATTCACTGTCCCAGTTTATAACAATCAAGAGGTCCCCCAGAGATATCAGTGGAAGGTCTTGCCTCAGGGCATGAAAAACAGTCCTACCATATGCCAACAGTTAGTAGGAGACGTGTTATTAACTTTTCGAAGCAAATACCCTACTATACAACTTTACCATTCTATGGATGATATTTTATTAGCAGCACCAACTAAAAATTTTTCATTAACAGCATACCAACAATTAATTGAATTGCTAAAAGGTAAAGGCCTGCTTATGGCTCAAGATAAGGTACAGTTTACCTCCCCCTGGAAATTTCTAGGATTAATGATTGATAGACTCCTGGTAAAGCCATGCATTCCCTCTATTTCCATACCCAATACTTTAACATTAGTTACATTGCAATAGCTTTTAGGAAATATCAATTGGATATGTCCTTTTCCTGGCATCCCGACACATTCTCTGAGTCACTTGTTTTCCTGCTACATGGTGACTCTTCCCCCTCTTCTACGCGCACTTATCCCTGAGACAAAACAAGAACTAAGCCTAGTAAACAAGGCTCTGACCTCCCAATTTTTTTTTTTTAGGAATTTTTTTTTTATTGAGTTATTGATAGGTTACAATCTTGTGAAATTTCAATTGTACATTAATGTTTGTCAGTCATGTTGTAGGTGCACCACTTCACCCTTTGTGCCCACCCCCCACCCCACCTTTCCCCTGGTATCCACTAAACTGTTCTTGGTCCATAGTTTTAAATTCCTCATAGGAGTGGAGTCATACACAGATTTTCTTTCTCTTGCTGGCTTATTTCACTTAACATAATTCTCTCAAGGTCCATCCATGTTATTGCAAATGGAATGATTTTGTTCTGTTTTGCAGCTGAGTAGTATTCCATTGTATATATGTACCACATCTTCTTTATCCATTTGTCTGTTGATGGGCACTTAGGTTGCTTCCATGTCTTGGCTATTGTAAACAGTGCTGCAATAAACATTGGGGTGCACAGGACTTTTGGGATTGCTGACTTCAGGCTCTTTGGATAAATACCCAGTAGTGGGATGGCTGGATCGTATGGTAGTTCTATTTTTAGTTTTTTGAGGAATCTCCATACTGTTTTCCATAGTGGCTGCACCAGTTTGCATTCCCACCAGCAGTGTATGAGGGTTCCTTTTTCTCCGCAACCTCTCCAACATTTGTTGCTATTAGTTTTAGATATTTTTGTCATTCTAATGGGTGTAAGGTGATATCTTAGTGTAGTTTTGATTTGCATTTCCCTGATGATCAGCGATGATGAGCATCTTTTCATGTGCCTATTGGCCATCAGTATATCTTCTTTGGAGAAATGTCTGTTCATGTCTCCAGCCCATTTTTTGATTGGGTTGTTTGATGTTTTGTGGTTGAGTTGTGAGAGTTCTTTATATATTAAGGATATTAAGCCTTTGTCAGATATATGACTTGCAAATATTTTTTCCCAGTTAGTGGGTTGTTTTTTTGTTTCAATCCTGTTTTCATTTGCCTTGAAGAAGCTCTTTAATCTGATGAAGTCCCATTTGTTTATTCTTTCTATTTCCCTTCTCTGAGAAGGCATGGTGTCCGAAAAGATCCTTTTAATACTGATGTCCAAGAGTGTACTGCCTACGTTTTCTTCCAGAAGCCTTATGGTTTCAGGTCTCACCTTTAGGTCTTTAATCCATTTTGAGTTTATTTTGGTGAATGGTGAAAAAGAATGGTCAATTTTCATTCTTTTACATGTGGCTTTCCAGTTTTCCCAGCACCATTTGTTGAAAAGACTTTCTTTTCTCCATTGTATGCCCTCAGCTCCTTTGTCAAAGATAAGCTGTCCATAGATGTGTGGTTTTATTTCTGGGCTTTCAATTCTGTTCCATTGATCTGTGCACCTGTTTTTGTACCAGTACCATGCTGTTTTGATTATTGTAGCTTTGCAGTATGTTTTGAAGTCAGGGATTGTGATGCCTCCCGTTTTGTTCCTTTTTCTCAGGATTGCTTTAGAAATTCGGGGTCTTTTGTTGCCCCATATGAATTTTAGGATTCTTTGTTCTAATTCTGTAAAGAATGTCATTGGGATTCTGATTGGGATGGCATTGAATCTGTAGATTGCTTTAGGTAGAATGGACATTTTAACTATGTTTATTCTTCCAATCCATGTACTTGGAATGTCTTTTCATCTCCTTATGTCATCATCCAATTCTCTCAGAAAGGCCTTGTAATTTTCATTATATAGGTCCTTCATTTCCTTAGTTAAATTTACCCCAAGGTATTTTATTCTTTTTGTTGCCATTGTGAATGGTATTGTATTCTTGAGTTCTTTTTCTGTTGGTACGTTACTGGAGTATAGAAATGCTACTGATTTATGCAAATTGATTTTATACCCTGCAACTTTGCTGTAGTTGTTGATTACTTCTAACAGTTTTCCAATGGATTCTTTGGGGTTTTCTATATATAAGATCATGTTGTCTGCAAACAGCGAGAGTTTCACTTCTTCCCCCCCATTTGGATTCCTTTTATTCCTTTTTTTTGCCTGATTGCTCTGGCCAGGACCTCCAGTACTATGTTAAATAAGAGTGGTGATAGAGGGCATCCTTGTCTCGTTCCTGTTTTCAGGGGGATGGGGTTCAGTTTTTGCCCATTGAGTATGATGTTGGCTATGGGTTTGTCGTATATGGCCTTTATTATGTTGAGGTAGTTTCCTTCTATGCCCATTTTGTTCAGAGTTTTTATCATAAATTGCTGTTGGATCTTGTCAAATGCCTTCTCTGCATCTATTGAGATGATCATGTGGTTTTTATTCCTCAGTTTGTTGATGTGGTGTATCACATTGATTGATTTGCGGATGTTGAACCATCCCTGTGTCCCTGGTATGAAGCCCACCTGATCCTGATGTATGATTCTTTTGATGAATTGCTGAATTCTGGTTGCCAAAATTTTGTTTAGAATTTTTGCATCTATGTTCATCAGTGATATTGGCCTGTAGTTCTCTTTTTTCGTGGTGTCCTTGTCAGGTTTTGGCATCAGCATGATGTTGGCCTCATAGAATGTGTTAGGAAGTGTTCCATCTTCCCTAATTTTTTGGAATAGCTTGAAAAGGATAGGTATTAAATCCTCTCTGAAAGTTTGGTAGAATTCCCCAGGAAAAGCCATCTGGTCCTGGGGTTTTATTCTTTGGGATGTTTTTGATTGCTGTTTCAATCTCTTTCCTTGTGATTGGTCTGTTCAAATTGTCTGCCTCTTCTTGAGTGAGCTTTGGGAGATTGTAGGAGTCCAAGAATTTATCCATTTCCTCTAGGTTATCCATTCTGTTGGCATATAGTTTTTTGTAGTATTCTCTTATAATCTGTTGTATTTCTGCAGAGTCTGTTGTTATTTCTCCTCGCTCATTTCTGATTTTGTTTATTTGAGCTTTCTCCCTTTTTTTCTTTGTAAGTCTGGCTAGTGGTTTGTCAATTTTATTTATCTTCTCAAAAAACCAGCTCTTTGTCTCATTGATCTGTTCTACTGCCTTTTTCGTTTCAATAGTATTTATTTCTGCTCTGATTTTTATTATTTCTCTCCTTCCGCTGACTTTGGGCTTCATTTGTTCTTTTTTCTCTAGTTCAGTTAGGTGTGTGCTTTAAGGTTGCTTATTTGGGATTTTTCTTGTTTGTTAAGATGTGCCTGTATTGCGATGAATTTTCCTCTTAATACAGCTTTTGCTGTATCCCATATGAGTTGGTATGGCATGCTATCATTTTCACTTGTTTCCAAGTTTTTTTTATTTCTTCTTTAATTACTTCAATGATCCATTTCTTGTTCAGTAGTGTGTTGTTTAGTCTCCACATCTTTGTGCCTTTCTCAGCTTTTTTCTTGTAATTAATTTCTAGCCTTATAGCACTATGATCTGAGAAGATGCTTGTTATTATTTCAATTTTTTTAAATTTGTAGAGGCTTGCCTTGTTTCCCAACATATGGTCTATCCTAGAGAATGTTCCATGTGCACTTGAGAAGAATGTGTATTCAGCTCCTTCAGGGTGGAGTGATCTATATATGTCTATTAAGTCCAATTGTTTTAGTTTTTCATTCAGCTCCACTATTTCCTTGTTGATTTTCTGTCTGGATGATCTGTCCATTGATGTGAGTGGGGTGTTGAGGTCCCCTACTATTATTGTGTTGTTTTTAACATCTTCCTTCAGGTCTGTTAATAGTTGCTTTATGAATCTTGGTGCTCCTGTGTTGGGTGCATAGATATTTACAAGCGCTATTTCTTCTTGATGAAGTGTCCCTTTGATCATTATATATTGTCCCTCTGTGTCTCTCTTTACCTGTCTTATTTTGAAATCCACTTGGTCTGATATGAGAATTGCAACACCTGCCTTTTTTTCCTTGCTATTTGCTTGAAGTATTGTCCTCCACCCCTTCACCCTGAGTCTGTGTTTGTCCTTGGGGCTGAGGTGTGTTCCCTGGAGGTAACAAATTGTTGGATCGTGTTCTTTAATCCATTTTGCCACTCTGTGTCTTTTTATTGGAGAGTTCAATCCGTTCACATTGAGAGTGATTATTGATGCATGTGGACTTAATGCTGTCAATCTGTGGCTCATTATCTTGTTTTCCTGTGTTTCTTTTCCTATGTGCTTTAGACTACCCATTTAATACTGCAATTTCTTATGCTGGGTTTCTTAGATTTTTCCTTATCTATGATTTGTGACTCTGTTCTGTACTTTATTTTAGTGTCTACCTTGAAGTTTGTATTTAGAATCTCGTGTATAATATAGTCTATTCTCTGGTGGTCTCTTACTTACTCGACCAATACTGATTTAGACCCTTTGCTCTTCCCCTCCTAAATAATTATTTTCATTTTTTATTCCAACTCGTCTTATTAATTTGTAGTTAGAGTGCTAAGATCATCCTTGTTTTGGTAGTTTCCTTATTTTTACCCTAATGCTATAGTTGAATATTTGCTATCCTGTTCTGGTTCTATCCATTGGTCTCCCTAGTCTGTGGCTTGTGTCCCCTTTCTCCCTTGTTTCTTTTTTCAAGTATGAGAGCCTTCTTGAGGATTTCTTGTAATGGAGGGCTTTTAGTTACAAATTCCCTTAACTTTTGTTTGTCTGGAAAAGATTTAATTTCTCCCTCATATCTGAAGGAAATTCTTGCTGGATAGAGTATTCTTGGCTGAAGGTTTTTATCCTTTAAAGCTTTGAATATATCACTCCATTCTCTCCTAGCTTGTAGGGTTTCTGTAGAGAAATCTGCTGACAGTCTGATAGGGGCTCCTTTATAGGTTATTCTCTTTTTTTTTCTTACTTCCCTGAGTATTCTTTCCTTATCATTCCTATTTGCCAACTTTACTATTATGTGCCTTGCGGTGGGTCTTTTTACATTGACAAATCTAGGAGATCTAAAACCCTCCTCTACACACATTTCTCCGTTGATCCCTAGATTTGGGAAGTTCTCTTCAATAATTTCATTAAGCACACTTTCTGCTCCATTTTCGTTTTCCATATTCTCGGGAATTCCTATGCTCCTTATGTTCTTACTCCTCATTGAATCCATTATCTCTCGGAGATTTTCCTCATTTTTTTTAATTCTTAGTTCTCTTTCTTCCTCTGTCTGGCGCCATTCAGCCTGTCTGTCCTCGATTATGCTGATTTGCTCCTCTAGGTTGTCTACACGGGCATTCAGGGAATCCATATTCTGTTTTATCTGGTCCATTGTGTTTTTCATCTCAAGTAATTCTGTTTGATTCTTCTTTATGATTTCAATCTCTTTTGTGAAGTAACTCCAGAACTCGGCTTGTTTCTCTATCTTTCTCTCTACCTCATTGAGTTTTTTGATTATAGCTGCTCTGAATTCATTATCACTTAGTTTACCTAATTCCAAGTCCTCAGGACTTAATTCTGTGTTTTTATTGTTTTCCTTCTGGTCTGGAGCTTTTATAAATTGCTGGATGGTAGAGGAGCGGTTTTTTCTCATGGTGGTAGAATTCCGTTGCAGTTATAGCCTGTCGCCACTAGATGGGGGTTGAGAGCCGCGTGTTATGAGCTCTCCACCTTGGGGCAAGACGGCTGCGCCCACTGGCTTTGTTGGGGGGGAGGGGCTGTTACTCACACGCGCCGGTCTGGGTTCAGATCAGTTCTGCTCTCTGGTCTCCGAAGGCCCTTGATTTATAGGGTCCCCGCAGACTGAAGCTTTCCCCCCATCAGCGGGTCTCCACTGAATCAGCAGCAGGAGTCCTGGATGATCCCCCGGTCGCACGGCCCCTCCCCTGCTCCTTCCGGACCCGTGCCACAGCAATCGCAGACTCTAGGGGAGGGAGTGATGTTCTCTCCTACCATTCCAGCACCTCCGAGGCCATCTGCAAGGTTTATGATCTCCGCCTTCTTGGTATTGTAGGTCTCTAATGAGCTGGCATTATGTTTATTCTCTGAAATTCAGTTCTTCCAATCTTTTGTTGTATTTTGGAGGGGAGAGAATCCCGGGTCAGCTCACCCCGCCATTTTGCTCCGCCCCTATTTCCTCTGACCTCCCAATTTTTAAATAGCTTTGATCCAGAAATTCCCTTATGCCTTTATGTGATAAACACACCTAAGAGTCCTACTGTTATCGTCTTTCAAAAAGCGGGCAAGGTTATAAAATGCTTGGAGTGGATATACTTGCCCCAGACACAAGCTAAGGTACTCTATACATATTTTGATGGAATAGCAGAGGTTATTCAAAGGGGATGTTTGTGGTGTTTACAATTGCGAGGCGCTGACCCTCAGACCATTTTTTTACCTTGCACATCTTCTCAATTTGATCATCTCCTCGGTTATCTCTTCCCAACCTATTCCTGATGCCTTAACCGTGTTCACTGACGGCTCCGGAAAAACCGGAAAAGCCAGTATAGCTTGGCTTGCTAATAATGACCGGCAGACCAAAGTCTCTCATGGACATTCAACTACTCAAATTGCAGAATTGGCAGCTGTGCACATTTCCTTCTGATATCACTTCTATTGACACTCTCAATTTCTTTTCACATCGGCACATACAAAAAATAGCGCTAAACAAGTCATTCATCATTAGCTTGCTACATTTGCTTTCGTGGGGTCTCCTACATGCATTAAGACTGATAATGGTCCTGAGTTCTCAGCGCAAATTTTCTGCCAATTTTGTGCAAATTGGAATATTATCCATAAAATTGGCATCCCCTATAATTCTATGGGACAAGCTATTATTGAGAGATGTCATAGAACACTGAAGACTGCTTTACAAAAAATGAAAGGGGGAAATGAGTATTATAAGAATGATCCACAAGGTATCCTCAATCACGCCTTATTTACTTTAAATTTTTTCAATCTAGCGGAGGACGGCACATCAGCTGCAGAAAGATATATGGGTCAAACTCAGAACCATATGGCCCAATAAAGGCCGCATTACACACATCTGTTTTGACACAATATCTTGGCAAAATGTGGATTAAAACGTCCTTATACGGATATCTGGGAGGGGCCTTTTATGGTTAAATGTGGGAAGAGAGGAGCTCTTTGTGTTTTGACAGATAAAGGCATTGAGTGCATTCCATCAAAACGCACACGGCCTGCTCTGGAATAACCGGAAAATGGACAAACAGATAAGTAAATCAGTTTTTTTCTTTTTCCTCTTTTCTTGTCTAATGCATGTTGAGGTGATTTCAGAGCATGCGAATCTCACATATTGGGCCTTTATTCCTAATCCTCCTCTCTCTACTCTGGTTACTTGGTGGCTTGCCAATCCCCCTTTGTCCTCTACTGATTCTGATTAGACAGGAGGAACCGGGGTACCCCGACAACAACATACAGGCCTGCACCTAAAGGAAGAAGAACCTCTGGTGATGTATGCTAACAATTCACCTTTTTGTATGGTTTATTAAAACAAAAGCACAACATGTGTCGCCTTTCAGGAACAAATGTATTTTATTACCAACCTAAGAAAGAACAACAGGCAGCCAATGTGACATACATCACTGCTATATCAACATCTTACGAAGACAGAAGTAATGTCACACAAGTTCCTTCCATCCCAATTTGCCATCCAAAAACTGATTGGTGTTACAAACATTACTCAGTACAGTGATCCCCTTGCCGTACAGCATATCCAAGCCCGGGCAACATCTTTGGGGCCAACGTGCTGGATTAGGGACCTCATGGACATCTTTTAAGTGACAATCATACTTGGGCCTTCAACAGATCAAGTCAGAAACCTATAACATGGAGTGAACACATCCCATCTGGACCCCTTTCACAACTATCGTACAATGAGACAGTGTACAGCCCCCTCACAAAGGAATATGGAGGATCGGGTTGCCTTTTATATCACAACGATTGTCCCATGGTAAATATGAGAATGCAAGTGGCGATTATTCATTGACTCTGATTCAAAATGTTTCTGATACCGTTATGATCTGTACCACCCATCCTTATGTGTTATGGGGAAAAAATGTCCCCACTATTGAAGAATCTTCTAGTATGGATGTAATTAATATTTCTCCCCCATATTGGTATTCTGATTGTTTAATGCATTGTAATGTAACCTCATTGAATGTGACCTATGTAATGGTGTTAAAAGAAGAGCACATATTTGGTTACCTGTTTCTCTAAATCGGACATGGTCCGAAGAGCATGCTCTACATATCCTCCTTGAGTCCATGAGAAAATTATGCCCTAAGCAGTTTTTGGCTACACTAATCGCGTTCATTGTGTCCACGGTGATTATCATTGCATCAGCTGCTACAGTTACTACTGCCTTGGTTAACAGTGTTCAAACAGCCCATAAGGTGGAGTCCGTCTTGGTAAATGTCACTCAAGAATTACTGACACAGGCTAATATTGATAAAGGGCTAATGTCAGGATTGCAGGCATTAGAGGCAGCAGTAGAGTGGCTGGGAGAGCAGCAAAATGCATTCTATATGCATATGAAACTAAAATGTGACTGGCAATTTACCATGCAATGCGTTACCCCCCCCTACTGTATAATAGCTCGCTGACATCTTGGCAAGAAATAAAAAAACATTTACAGGGGGCATTTAATACCTCCCTGGCCAATGACATCACTCTGCTACAAGCTCGGTTAGAGAGGCAGTTACAAGAAGTACATAAGGTGTTCTCTCAAAAAATATTTCAAGACATTGAAAATGGGTTACACTGGCTAGAGCCCTCCAATTGGTTCTCGGGCCTCAATTTACACATATTTGTTAATGCTGGTGTGATTTTGATATTATCCATGTTAATAGTTTATGTTTTACATCTGCTGTGCTCCCTGAAAAAACAACAAAGTCAACAAGAGCAAGCATTGGTTATGATGGGCTTTCTGGCCTCAGCACAACATGACACCTTCCCTGCTTTAAAAAACAAAAAATGGGGAAATGTAGCCGCCCCTGACACAGGAAGGGTTAATAATCACTGGAAAAAGCTTGTCAACAAACTGTGACCTGGAGGTGAGAAGGCCGGTTAGCCAATGACGGGTAAGACCCCCAGGGTGGGGGGGTGGCAACCTAAGCCAGGCAGCGGCTGCCCGGGGGCACAGATGGAGAAACGATATCTATATCGGGAGCAGGAGGGACCATTGCCTAAGAGACCTTGCCTGCTCCAAGATAAAAATA
>NW_025804334.1:0-1110 GCF_021613505.1 Equus quagga
GTGGTCTGGGCTCTGTTTTATCACCCATCATATCTTTGCATTCAAGAATATGGAACCTTGAACGTAAGTGAACTCCACACCCTCTGACACAAAGATGTGCTCTGGTCTTTGTGACTATGGTCCCAATCCTATTCTCCCTTACTTCCCTGGCTGATTGTGGTGTGGATGTTGTAAGCACCGATTTGTTGTTCCCCTTTTTCCCTGCTCCTTGTTCTGTTTCCCTTTATCAATAAACTTTGATTGCGTAAACAACCAAGTAGCCTTGGCGGTACCTGTCATTCCTTGCCCTTTGCGGCTATGGGCAACAATTTTGGCGCTGTGAGTGGGATCTGCATTTATGGCCTTATTCTTTAAGAAACCAAAGACCACTGAAGCTCCTGCTGAGGTCCCTGGATGGGGGCACCCTCAGTTTTCTGCATTGGCTCAGGAATGGAGCTGTAGATGAAGATTGTGTGAGGCATGGAATAATAAGCTCCCTATGTGGGAACCTATTCATGTAATGAATGCATTGCAGACAGTAAAAGGAAAAGATGATGTTGCCTTCTTGGCTAGAAGAGGATGGTGTTTGTTACACGCTTACCGTAAGGCCATAGAAAACCGGGATCGCATATTAAAGGAGACGGTGTTATTAGAGAGGGAAGTGTCTCATTGCCAGTCTCGGCTGGCTATGGTGCAGTGCCAGAATTATGTGTTGGGAGATCAGGCTAGGACCTACCAGCATGTTGCTGAAAAGGCGGCTGTGCATATGGCAAAATATAAATACCGCCGCCGCCAGGGACAGGTGAATGTAAAAAAGGTTCATATGGCAATTGCATCGGCCGGCCCTGACTGGGACCCACACACTTGGGATGGTGACATCTAGGACGATGATGAAAATCCCTCCTCAGATGAGGGGGGCCTTGCCAGCTAAGACTGTCCCCGCCAGGCCGCTGCGGCGGCGCCACTTAGAGCAACAGGGAAATCAGAAAGTGTGGTGGGACGTAGTGGAAGTCTCACTGAGGAAAGGACGCTTTGCCTCAGACCTGGACGATCGACACTCCCACCCGCCTACAAACTATTGGGACTTCCCCGGCTGATTGTGGTGTGGATGTTGTAAGTAGCAATTTGTTG
>NW_025804335.1:0-1110 GCF_021613505.1 Equus quagga
CAACAAATTGCTACTTACAACATCCACACCACAATCAGCCGGGGAAGTCCCAATAGTTTGTAGGCGGGTGGGAGTGTCGATCGTCCAGGTCTGAGGCAAAGCGTCCTTTCCTCAGTGAGACTTCCACTACGTCCCACCACACTTTCTGATTTCCCTGTTGCTCTAAGTGGCGCCGCCGCAGCGGCCTGGCGGGGACAGTCTTAGCTGGCAAGGCCCCCCTCATCTGAGGAGGGATTTTCATCATCGTCCTAGATGTCACCATCCCAAGTGTGTGGGTCCCAGTCAGGGCCGGCCGATGCAATTGCCATATGAACCTTTTTTACATTCACCTGTCCCTGGCGGCGGCGGTATTTATATTTTGCCATATGCACAGCCGCCTTTTCAGCAACATGCTGGTAGGTCCTAGCCTGATCTCCCAACACATAATTCTGGCACTGCACCATAGCCAGCCGAGACTGGCAATGAGACACTTCCCTCTCTAATAACACCGTCTCCTTTAATATGCGATCCCGGTTTTCTATGGCCTTACGGTAAGCGTGTAACAAACACCATCCTCTTCTAGCCAAGAAGGCAACATCATCTTTTCCTTTTACTGTCTGCAATGCATTCATTACATGAATAGGTTCCCACATAGGGAGCTTATTATTCCATGCCTCACACAATCTTCATCTACAGCTCCATTCCTGAGCCAATGCAGAAAACTGAGGGTGCCCCCATCCAGGGACCTCAGCAGGAGCTTCAGTGGTCTTTGGTTTCTTAAAGAATAAGGCCATAAATGCAGATCCCACTCACAGCGCCAAAATTGTTGCCCATAGCCGCAAAGGGCAAGGAATGACAGGTACCGCCAAGGCTACTTGGTTGTTTACGCAATCAAAGTTTATTGATAAAGGGAAACAGAACAAGGAGCAGGGAAAAAGGGGAACAACAAATCGGTGCTTACAACATCCACACCACAATCAGCCAGGGAAGTAAGGGAGAATAGGATTGGGACCATAGTCACAAAGACCAGAGCACATCTTTGTGTCAGAGGGTGTGGAGTTCACTTACGTTCAAGGTTCCATATTCTTGAATGCAAAGATATGATGGGTGATAAAACAGAGCCCAGACCAC
>NW_025804336.1:0-1924 GCF_021613505.1 Equus quagga
CTTCCCCGGCTGATTGTGGTGTGGATGTTGTAAGTAGCAATTTGTTGTTCCCCTTTATCCCTGCTCCTTGTTCTATTTCCCTTTATCAATAAACTTTGATTGCTTAAACAACCAAGTAGCCTTGGCGGTACCTTTCATTCCTTGCCCTTTGCGGCTACGGGCAACAGGTAGCATTGTAAGATGAAGGAAAAATGGGTTAATCCATCTTCTCAGTTAGTAAGGAAGGGAAAGAATTATTTATTAAACATGAGTGAAGAACTATTATAGGTATTTTACCTAAGTAATTTGAATCCTTTCTATTAGTGCATTGAAATATTTAATGTACCTATGAACAGCCTGGGGACCTTGTTAAAATGCAAATTCTGATTCAGTAGGTCTGGGGTGGGACCTAAGGCTCTGCATGTCTCGCAAGCTCCCGGGTGATGCTGATGATGCTAGTCAGCCTATGCCACTTGGAGCAACAAGGTTTTACACAACCCTATGAGGTCCTATAATTATGATGACAGCACCAATGATAATAACGGTAGTAGTTTAGCACACACCATCTTACTGGAACGGAAATTCTACAAGGTTGGTATAATAGATCAAGTGAGCAAACAAATAAAACTGATAAGTTGTGGAATAATAAAATACTAAAGCTAGGGGGAAAAAAACCCTACCATAATGAAAATAGGTTAAACCTGAAGAGTAAAGTACCTTAACTATCTCTAAAAATGCTCCTTTTCTACTCAGCTAAACTTGAGCTAGAATGGATTTTGTTTACATTAAGGCAATATTGTGACAGAAGACATTTATCTTTTCTTTAGATCCACAGCACTTCCTGTCAACAGGATGCTTCAAATCAGCAATTTTCTTCATGCTTTCAGGGTGTGTCTATTCAGTGCCAAATACCAGTGACCTCTTGATAATTATTTAAACAGTTTGTCAGTAAAGTTTTAATGCCTGATTCAGTAGCATCAGTATCTGCTCTAGAAGCACTTAGGCTGAACTGCTGTAAAAGCAAGCATTTTCCTTTTGGTTTCTTTCAATCTAGCGTTTTTCTTTTGGTTGGAACACTGCCCCATTCTTAACATTTGCCGCAGGAAGGGCTGCTCAAGCTCAAAGTCAACAGGTCCAAAGTCACTAAATATAACAGCTCCAAACACAGTAGATTTACAAGCACTAAACTCTTGAAAATTATCTTCCCCAGAAATAGCAAATCTATCTATATTAAGTGCAATGAGGCCAATTACCCTAACATTTCTAAGGCCCCTACCCGGAAAATGCCAGAATAGGGACTTCTGCTGACTTTTATGACAGAGATATTTCTTTGATCACTAATCTGAAGACTGCCCTAGTCTGCTGTTTTATACAGATAAATCAAACGAAAAAGGAGGGAAAAATAAAAATGTTGTGTCACCAAAGGGTAGCCAGTGAGGAATTGATTATCTTGAGGCAATGGGACCATGTGTTTGTTTATACCCTTAGGAGAAAGTCTGTAAGAAAGAGTACATTATCTAATGTCAAGAAAATATGTATGATTGACTTCCTGAGAGGGTGGTTATTACTCTGAGTGGTGGTGGTGCAGGGACGGGGTGACTTTGGGATACGCCCTGAGGAATGACTTACATCTTTTGCACTTTCAATACAGTAAAAGGCTGTTAGCGAAAGGCTTGAGAATGCGATGTTCCACTTTTTTTCTGCTTTGAGGAGAATATTAACCCTTTGGTTCAATAATGGTTTTATTAACATTATAGAAAAGACTCCATTCTTAAAGCACTATGGAAAAGGAAATGAATGGAGCCACAAAAGTTTGCCTTGAATTTATCTCACATAAACACAGATAAACTAAGAAAAGTCTTAATTTCAGTGGAGGATTTTCCAAAGAAAGTCACTCTGTGGTCTGGGCTCTGTTTTATCACCCATCATATCTTTGCATTCAAGA
>NW_025804337.1:0-1924 GCF_021613505.1 Equus quagga
TCTTGAATGCAAAGATATGATGGGTGATAAAACAGAGCCCAGACCACAGAGTGACTTTCTTTGGAAAATCCTCCACTGAAATTAAGACTTTTCTTAGTTTATCTGTGTTTATGTGAGATAAATTCAAGGCAAACTTTTGTGGCTCCATTCATTTCCTTTTCCATAGTGCTTTAAGAATGGAGTCTTTTCTATAATGTTAATAAAACCATTATTGAACCAAAGGGTTAATATTCTCCTCAAAGCAGAAAAAAAGTGGAACATCGCATTCTCAAGCCTTTCGCTAACAGCCTTTTACTGTATTGAAAGTGCAAAAGATGTAAGTCATTCCTCAGGGCGTATCCCAAAGTCACCCCGTCCCTGCACCACCACCACTCAGAGTAATAACCACCCTCTCAGGAAGTCAATCATACATATTTTCTTGACATTAGATAATGTACTCTTTCTTACAGACTTTCTCCTAAGGGTATAAACAAACACATGGTCCCATTGCCTCAAGATAATCAATTCCTCACTGGCTACCCTTTGGTGACACAACATTTTTATTTTTCCCTCCTTTTTCGTTTGATTTATCTGTATAAAACAGCAGACTAGGGCAGTCTTCAGATTAGTGATCAAAGAAATATCTCTGTCATAAAAGTCAGCAGAAGTCCCTATTCTGGCATTTTCCGGGTAGGGGCCTTAGAAATGTTAGGGTAATTGGCCTCATTGCACTTAATATAGATAGATTTGCTATTTCTGGGGAAGATAATTTTCAAGAGTTTAGTGCTTGTAAATCTACTGTGTTTGGAGCTGTTATATTTAGTGACTTTGGACCTGTTGACTTTGAGCTTGAGCAGCCCTTCCTGCGGCAAATGTTAAGAATGGGGCAGTGTTCCAACCAAAAGAAAAACGCTAGATTGAAAGAAACCAAAAGGAAAATGCTTGCTTTTACAGCAGTTCAGCCTAAGTGCTTCTAGAGCAGATACTGATGCTACTGAATCAGGCATTAAAACTTTACTGACAAACTGTTTAAATAATTATCAAGAGGTCACTGGTATTTGGCACTGAATAGACACACCCTGAAAGCATGAAGAAAATTGCTGATTTGAAGCATCCTGTTGACAGGAAGTGCTGTGGATCTAAAGAAAAGATAAATGTCTTCTGTCACAATATTGCCTTAATGTAAACAAAATCCATTCTAGCTCAAGTTTAGCTGAGTAGAAAAGGAGCATTTTTAGAGATAGTTAAGGTACTTTACTCTTCAGGTTTAACCTATTTTCATTATGGTAGGGTTTTTTTCCCCCTAGCTTTAGTATTTTATTATTCCACAACTTATCAGTTTTATTTGTTTGCTCACTTGATCTATTATACCAACCTTGTAGAATTTCCGTTCCAGTAAGATGGTGTGTGCTAAACTACTACCGTTATTATCATTGGTGCTGTCATCATAATTATAGGACCTCATAGGGTTGTGTAAAACCTTGTTGCTCCAAGTGGCATAGGCTGACTAGCATCATCAGCATCACCCGGGAGCTTGCGAGACATGCAGAGCCTTAGGTCCCACCCCAGACCTACTGAATCAGAATTTGCATTTTAACAAGGTCCCCAGGCTGTTCATAGGTACATTAAATATTTCAATGCACTAATAGAAAGGATTCAAATTACTTAGGTAAAATACCTATAATAGTTCTTCACTCATGTTTAATAAATAATTCTTTCCCTTCCTTACTAACTGAGAAGATGGATTAACCCATTTTTCCTTCATCTTACAATGCTACCTGTTGCCCGTAGCCGCAAAGGGCAAGGAATGAAAGGTACCGCCAAGGCTACTTGGTTGTTTAAGCAATCAAAGTTTATTGATAAAGGGAAATAGAACAAGGAGCAGGGATAAAGGGGAACAACAAATTGCTACTTACAACATCCACACCACAATCAGCCGGGGAAG
>NW_025804338.1:0-6707 GCF_021613505.1 Equus quagga
TGAGATGATGCCCTGGCACCCTGGGATCCCAGACACTCTCAAACAGCCCACCTACTCCCTTGGTTGTGGTGGCTTGTAGGCCTCGGGAACAGGTGGCTCCAGCCCCTGCCAGGGTGGCAGAAGGCGCCAGCAGGTGCCAGCTCCCTCTGTGGGTCCTCCTAAGGAACAGCAGCCACTGCTTTGCCCTCTGACAGGGGCTGACCTGGGCTCCGGCCCCAGAAGGTGGCAGGTCAGGCTCTGTCTTTCCAGAACATCCATAAGGTGCCCCCTTCTCCCCATCACAGCCCCCAACAGCCCCTCACTGGAACCCTCCTGGGCCCCTGGGCTACTCTGTGCCTCCAGGTCCCTGCCCTTGAGAGGCCCCCAAGTGGGTGTACGGCCTGATCACTGTGTCTCTGGGGGCTGCTGCCACGTGGCAGACCCCAGGCTCTGAGGGTCATTCACATTCACAACTCTCTCTCCACTGTACTTCCAGGGGTTCGGCCCCACTGCTCACCACCATCCAAGACACAAGACTCTAACCTGGACTCTGCCCTTCTACACTCGGTCCCTGCTCTTTGCACCTTGGGCCTCCTTGGCTCTGAGGCTGTGGCCCCTGACTTTCTCCACCATCACATGTGGTGCCATGGTTTCGCTCTTTTGCATTCCTGGTAAACATCTTCCTGAGAGTCCTGGACATCTCATACAATGGGTTGGAGATCCTAGAGCCTCCATGGTGGGTGAGGAACTTAAGACCAACAACACGTTGGAGGAACTCAACATGAGGTGGGGAGCACAGGGAGCATGGAGTGCCCCCTGTGTCACAGTCTCCGGGCCCATAGCCACCCCAAGGACCAGGGGCTCTGTGATCTTGCTGCTGTTCAGCACTTTAATTCCCAAACCTACCACCCTCTATGCATGATGGGGCCTGAGCCGCAATCCGAGAGCACCCAGCTCCATCCTTCTCACTGCAGTTCATCAGTCTAACATTGGGGCTCGTAACTCCCACTGCATAGGTGAGGGAGGTGGGAGTCACAAATGTATGTGTAAAGCACCTTCAGAGAGCCTGGTGCAGAGTGGGTACTCACATGCCCTCCTCTGCACATGGCTGCTGGTGGCCTGCTGTGTGGGGGCTGCTCCTCCAGGCCCAGGCAGGGTCCCAGGCCTCAGCACGTAACCAGAGCAGGAGTTGCACACCAGATGGAAGGAAAGAGGCAGAGGGCCAAGAAGTCCTGACTGCCAGAGTGACCAGGGCCTGCCTGCTGCAATCTTGCCAAGCTCTGCTCCCTATGGAAAGAGCCAAGGCCAGAGGAGGTCATGAGAGATGCTGAATTTCAAGGCCAGAGCTGGGGTCTGAGAAGTTGAAGAGAAGTGGGACTGGCTCTCAGACAATGTGGCCAAGAGCTGTGCTGAGGCCTGGCATTCAGGTCCAGCAGATGCAGGAGCAGGAGAAGGAGGAGAGGATGTGGAGAGGGAGCAGGGTGTTTTTCTAGAACAGAAGCTGTCATGGTGATAGGGACAGGGTGCCAGCTGGGGCAAAACACAGGGAAGCACCTGCTGGGCTCTGAGGGCCAGGGAGCAGCTGCTGGTCTCCACTAGGTGGGGAGGGACACTCTGGGTGTGTTGCCAGGTGATCTATCTGAACACTGGGAGCCTCCAGCGAAGTGGGGTCATTATCCAGCTTTTACTCACCGACCCATCCAGGGTCCCCAGGGTGTGTTTGGAGGCTGGAATGTGAAGCCTGACCCCGTGGGTGCACCAGCACCTCCAGCTGGGACCCTGAGGAAATCTGTGTGCAAGACAGCACAAGGCACATATATTTCTGTTGCAGCAACAACTGCATCTCTGTGGGGAGCCGTGAACCTGGGCCTGGGCCTCCAGGTCAACGAGACACTGAGGATTCTTGTTGTGAGTGCTAGCCTGATGGGGGAGGCCCCAGCACAGACCTGTCTGTGCCTGTCCACATAGATCCCTCATCTGTCACCTCTCCCACTCCAGTGGCAGCAGGGAACACATCTTCCAGAGACCCGAGGGGGTGATGGGATCCTGGCTTCTTTTTGTGACCCCTTCTTCCTTTTGCCATCACTCACCCATCTATGGCCTGGCCCATGCACTTCTGCAGACTCCTCTCCCCTCCACCCTTCCCTCCCAGCTCTTCTTCCTCCTCCTCAGCCCACTGGAGAGCTGCTCTGCTGAAGATGGCCAGGGCATCCTTGCCTCCCCTTCACCTTCTCCCCTGCTCTTCCTTTGGCTTTTCTGGACCCAGGCTCAGACCTACCTGAGGCCTTGTGTGCACAGCATGGTTCCTTCCTCCAGGGATGCCAGTGGGGAGACAGTGGCTGAGGAGGGCTGAGAGCAGAAGACAAAGAGGAGAGGTGCAATCTAGGGTAGAGCAGCTCCACGAGGACCACTGTGGCAACAGCATGTGCTCAGAGGAGAGTACCACCAGCTCCAGGGGATACAGCCCTGCATGGCCCTCAGCTCCCTCAACTGGCAGAGGAGCCCCTGCAGCACCCCGTCCCCAGCCTGAGGCTCACCCCTCTCCAGCCCTTGGCAGGAACCCAGACTCTCTCTTAAGCTCTGGATCCCCACTTCCAGCCACCTGCTGGATGGGCCCAAGATGGCCCATAGGCACATCGGATTCTGAGAGTTTGAACTGATTGCAGCATCTCCCTCTCCAGGCTTCCTCTTGGTCAGAGAGACATCTTCCATCAGAAGCTGGGCCCAGTGCTTGTCCCCCCATCTTTCCCACATCTTCCTCCTTCATCTCACCTCCTACAGAGAGTCAGGCTGCCTGCTCCTCCTTCTCACCTCCCCTCCTCTAGGTCTGTGATCCTGCTAGTTTCTCTTCTCTGGCCCATAATTCCTACCTACTCCCAGGTGATTTTTCTAACCCAGAAACGTGCCCCTGTCCCTCCCTGCTTTAAACTCATCAGTGACTTTCCTCTGGATGAATCCAAGCTTAGCGGTGTGTCATTCATAGTTTGTCCTCAGGATCTGGGCTCTGCCAACCCTGCTCTTCTCTCTCATTCTGAAATCCATCCTCTCCCTCCAAGCTGCCTGGAAGTCTCCATGCACACGGGGCGGTTTCTCTCTCTGCGGTTGCTCCTGCTGCTCTTCTTGCTGAAATGCCCAGCTCCACCCACCTCACCTGTAGAAGTCAGATCAGGGGTTCTGTCCCCACCTAACCTTTACTCCCAGGAGAGCTGGTGCACACTCCCTCGCTGCACTCATCACACTGCATTTTTGTGATGTTCCTTTTCCTCTCTTCCCCGCAATGGGTGAGCTCTTTACGGGCAGGAGTGTGTCTTGTGTGTCTGCATCCTTGTCCTTGGCACAGAGCCAGGCCCTGGGTGGGCACACGGCCAGCACCCACTCCCTTCGTCTCTCCTAGCCCTGCAGCCGCACCCAGGACATTCTGTCCCATGGAGACACCTTCTGAGCAGAGGCAGTGGGGCTGTGCTTGGCCAGGTCAGCAGAGATGAGGAGTCCCTCCTTCTGTGTCACGCTGCTCTCCGGGACTCCCTGGGCTCAGCTGGTCTCAGTGTGTGTGCGTGTGTGCGTTTCTTCCATGTCCAGGAATCCCAGGTGAAGTGAAGGCTGCTTTGGTGTTCTCACGTCTGTACAGGAGGATCCATGACAGACTGCCCTGGAACTGCTGGATTTCTCTGTAGGAGGTTTTCATGAACCCTCCCTCAGATTTTCCCAACAGCCATTTGAGGGGTTTTACAGGGAGAAAGTGGGGATTAGGGAAACAGTGTGCCCTGCCCAGGTACACAGCCTGACGGAGTCAAGTTGCAGCCCAGGCCTGAAGTGGGTTCTGACGCCCCTCCAGCTCCACTCCTGCTCCTGAGTTGGGTCCCGCCCTGGCCTCACCTTGGACCCCTGCCTGGGTTCTTCATCAGCTGGGAGAGAAGAGCCGGCTTGGAGGCAGGATGCTCACTGTTCACTGACATTTGGATTTGCAGGGTCAGCACTTGCAAGGCGGCTGCCTCCCCCCAGCCTGTCCTGCCTGCCAGGGATCCTGGTGCTGGAAGATTCACTGTGTGGCCGAGGGGGAGATCAGGACCCCTTTCCATTCAATTTTACCTTTTTAATACAGAAAAAAATGTTATTCTTTTCTAAGGCAGTTAAACACTAAGGAGAGACTTGCCAAATACAAAATACTTTTATTAAAAGAAAGTCTAGTCACAAATCACTGCTTATTCTAACCCTGCTTTCTTTGAATCCAGACTTGAGTCAAAGCCTCTCCAGAGATGTGTTTTCACAGTTCCAGTCTTCAGGCTTGAGGCACCTGGTGACAAATATCCTTGTTTAGCATAATGGAAACCCAACAGGAATTGGAATCAGACAGGCCTGGAAGCAAATCCTGATCCATCAATGTTAGATCCTGGATTCTGAATCCGAGATCAACACTAGTCTAGACACAATGTTCTACTTCCTCTTCCTTCCCTGTTATTATTAGTCTCCTCTGCCTGGCCCAGATGCTATCCTCAGCTTTAAGGGAAATACTTCTGAATCCTTACAGTCCATGTAAAAGCCTTCCCAGGAGTCAGCCCTGTGTCCATGTGAAACACGGCTGATACCTACCAGGCAGGGTCACTGTGAGCGGGGATGACATGACAGAACCCACAGAAAGGGCCTGTGCAGAGACAGAGTCAGTGCTGGTTCTCTTCCCTCAACCTCTCTGGTTTTCATTTTTTACTGAGGAACAACATTTATGCTGCAAAGTGCACATGGATTAAGGGCAGGGTCTGGTGAATTTTCACAAACAGCATCCACCTAGGTAACCAGCCCCTAATCAAGAAATAGAGCAGGCCCCCAGAAACCCCCTTGTGCCCCTTCCCTCCTCTGTTTTAACAGTTTGGGGAGTAATGACGTTGTCATCCATAGGAGAGAAGCTGTCCTAAGGAGCTTCTTCGAGGCCCTGTGTGTGTAAGTGAAAGAAGTCAGGTTCTCAGAAAGTGACGATGTGCTGCCTGGTCCTGGGTGTCTCCTCAGGAGGTCCAGGTGAGCAGAGGGTTTGAGGACCTCACCAGCTCAGTGAAGGTCATTCTTCCCGGGCTTTGCATAAAGACTGCTGCCCGCAGAGTGGAGCACAGAACAGAGTTGCTGCCAGTCTACAGACCGTCCCCACCAGCATCTGCCCCTAAATGACTGTGGAGTGTGGCTTCCTCATCTTCCATCGGCCACTTCACTTCCACACGGAGGGTTCTGGGCCTCGCCATGCCTTGTTACCACTGAGTCTGCCCTGAGTCCCAGTGTCAACTGCTGGTAAGTCCTATGGAGCCAGACTTCATGATGACTCAGACACCCGTACCCTCCTCAGCCCCCATGGTCCGTATAGTAACCAGGGCCTTCCTCTGCTCTCCCTTATTTATGTAACATGAACTCACATGATGTGCTGCACATTGAGCTGGGCACAGGGTCAAGATGCCCAAAGTCCCTGTCCTGGTGACCTCAGGAGACAGAATAAAAGCTGGTGTGCCATTGGCATTCCCACACTCAACTTGTGAGAATCTACCTGACACAACTTTTTTGAAGGCAAGTTGTCCTTATGCACTGAGAGCCTTAGAACTGCCTGTGACCTTTGACCCGATGGTCTGACTAATCTGCTCTACAGAAATAAACAGAGACACAGAAAAAGATTGATGCCCAACGACGTCCACTGAAATGCTGTTTATAACACAAAAATTGGAAATAATCTAAATGCCCACTAACAAGGATTGTTAACTGAGATTTGGAGCTCTGCAAACACTAAAGCCAAGTGTTCAAAGAACATTTAAGAATTTGTGATAGTGCATATGATTAATAAACTGGGACACTTTGGATAAAATTCACATGGTTTGTCTGGCAGGTCCTCAAAAGGGTAAACATGGAGGTGAGCATGTGACCCAGCAATTCCACTCCCAGAGAAATGGAAACATATGTCCCCACCAACACTTGTACTCAGATGTTCATGGCAGCGTTCTTCTTAATAGTCTCAAGGTGCAAATGTCCACGAGCTGATGAATGGATAAATATTGTGGGACGCCTATGCAATGGAATATGATTTGGGAATAAAGAGGAATGAAATTTGAGGTGATGACAATGTTCTAAAATAGATTATGGTGGTGGTTGCACACCTCCATGACAACACTAAAATAAATCGAAGTGTGTATTTTAAATAGGTGAACTGTATCTCAGTATAGATGTTTAGAAGATAATGGAATGAAGCAGCATGCTACTGCGGGAACGGATCATGTAGCAAGGGGAACGTGTCCTGATACAACATGGATGGACCCTGACAACGTTATGCTGAGTGAAAGGAGTCAGTCACAAAAGAGCATGTTGTACAATTCTGATTATGCAAAGTGTCCAGAATAGGTAAATCCACAGAGACAGAAAGTAGAGTGGAGGTTGCCCAGGGCTGGGGGAGGGGAGGGATGGGAGACTGACAATGAAAGGGTCTGGACTACTTTCGTAGGTGATAAAAATGTTCTAAAATTGATTGTGGCGTTGGTTACACAGCTCCGTGAATACACTAAGACCTGTTGGTTTGTCCACTACTTTAACAGGGTGAATTGAATGGTATGTGAATTATATCTCCAGAAAGTTGTTACAAAAAAAGTCATATTGTTTGATCAAAGTTGTGTACAAAAAAATGTATGAATGTATACACTCAAAAAAAAAAAAAAAAAAAAGACCAAAAGAGCCCCTGGCGTTATTAATAATGCTTATCTCTAGGT
>NW_025804339.1:0-2823 GCF_021613505.1 Equus quagga
GTGACACATGCTCTCTGTTGGGCATATGCAGATGCTTCCTGAGATGACGCCCTGGCACCCTGGGGTCCCAGACACTCTCAAACAGCCCACCTACTCCCTCGGATCTAGTGGCTTGTAGGCATCAGGAACAGGTGGCTCCAGTCCCTGCCAGGATGGCAGAAGGCACCAGCAGGTGCCAGCTCCCTCTGTGGGTCCTCCTAAGGAACAGCAGCCACTGCTTTGCCCTCTGACAGGGGCTGACCTGGGCTCCGGCCCCAGAAGGTGGCAGGTCAGGCTCTGTCTTCCCAGCACATCCATAAGGTGCCCCCTTCTCCCCATCGCAACCCCCTACAGCCCACCCTGGAGCCCTCCTGGGCCCCTGAGCCACTCCGTGCCTCAGGGCCCCTGCCCTTGAGAGGCCCCCAAGTGGGCATGGGATCTGATCGCTGTGTCTCTGTGGCCTGCTGCCACATGGCAGCCCTCCAGGCTCTGAGGGTCATTCACATTCACACCCCTCTCTCCACTGTACTTCCAGGGGTTCTGCCCCGCTGCTCACCACCATCCAAGACACAAGACTCTAACCTGGACTCTGCCTTTCCACTCTCGGTCCCTGCTCTTTTCACCTCGGGCCTCCTGGGTGCTGAGGCTGTGGCCCCTGACTTTCTCCACCATCACATGTGGTGCCTCGGCTTCCCTCATTTGCATTCCAGGTAAACATCTTCCTGAGATTCCTGGACTTCTCATACAAGGAGTTGGAGATCCTGGAGCCTCCATGGTGGGTGAGGCACTTAAGACCAACAACACTTTGGAGGAACTCAAAATGAGGTGGGGAGCACAGGGTGCCCCCTCTGTCACAGTCTCCAGGCCCATAGCCACTCCAAGGACCAGGGGCTCTGTGATCTTGCTGCTGTTCAGCACTTTAATTCCCAAACCTACCACAGTCTACCCATGATGGGGCCTGCGCCGCAATCCGAGAGCGCCCAGCTCCATCCTTCTCACTGGAGTTCATCATTCAAACACTGGGGCTCGTAATTCCCACTGCATGGGCAGGGGGCTGGGAGCTGCAAACGTATGTGTAAAACCTCTTCAGAGGGCCTGGTGCAGGGTGGGTGCTCACATGCTCTGCTCAGCACATGACTGCTCGGGGCCTTCTGTTTGGGGGCTGCTCCTTCAGGCCCAGGCAGTGTCCCAGGCCTCAGCAGGTAACCAGAGCAGGAACTGCATGCCAGAGGGAAGGAAAGAGGCAGAGGCCCAAGAGGTCGTGGCTGCCAGAGTGAGCAGGGCCTACTCGCTGCAATCTTGCCCAGCTCTGCTCCTCATGGAAGGAGCCAAGGCCAGAGGAGGCCACGGGAGATGCTGAAATTCAAGGCCAGAGCTGGGGTCTGAGAAGTCAGAGAGAAGTGAGACTGATTCCCAATGTGACCAAGAGCTGTGCTGAGGTCTGGTGTTCAGGTCCAGCAGAAGCAGGAGGAGGAGGAGAGGATGTGGAGAGGCAGCTGGTTCCAGAACAGAAGCTGTCATGGTGATAAGGACAGGGTGCCAGCTGGGGTGGAACACGGGGGAGCACCTGCTGAGCTCTGAGGGCCAGGGAGCAGCTGCAGGTCTCCACCAGGGGGGAGGGACGCTCTGGGCATGTTGCTGGGTGATCTCCCTGAAAACTGGGAGCCTCCAGTGAAGCAGGGTCATTATCCAGCTTTTACTCACTGATCTGCCCAGGGTGGTCCCCAGCATGTGTGTGGAGGTAGGAGTATGAAGTCTGACCCTGTGGATGCACCAGCAGCTCCAGCTGGGACCCTGGGGAAATTTCTTTGCACGATAGCACAATGCAAGTGTCTTTCTGTTGCAGCAACAACTGCATCTGTATGGTGGGAGCCCTGAGCCTGGGCCTGGGGCACTGGCTCAACCAGACACTGAGGATTCTTGTTGTGAGTGCTAGCCTGACGGGGGAGGCCCCAGCACAGACCTGCCTGTGCCTGTCCGCACAGATCCCTCCTCTGTCACCTCTCACACTCCAATGGCAGCAGGGTACACAGGTTCCAGAGCCCCAATGGGAAGTGCACCTCCTGGCTTCTTCTAATGACCCCTTCTTCCTTTTGCCATCACTCACGCATTTCTGGCCTGGACGATGCACTTCTGCAGACTCCTCCCCTCTTCGTCCTTCCCTCCCAGCTGTCCTTCCTCCTCCTCAGCCCACTGGAGAGCTCCTCTGCTGAAGACGGCAAGGACACCCTTGCTTCCCCTTCCCCTTCTCCCCTGCTCTTCCTCTGGCCTTGCAGGACCCAGGCTCAGACCTACCTGAGGCCTTCTGTGCACAGCATGGTTCCTTCCCCCAGGGATGCCAGTGGGGAGGGAGTGGCTGAGCAGGGCTGAGAGCAGAAGACAGAGAAGAGAGGTGCAGTCGAGGGTGGAGCAGGTCCACAAGGACCACTGTGCCAACAGCATGTGCTCAGAGGACAGTACCACCAGCTCCAGGGGATCCAGCCCTGCATGGCCCTCAGCTCCCTCAACTGGCAGAGGAGCCCCTGCAGCACTCCCGTCCCCAGCCTGAGGCTCACCCCCCTCCTGCCCTTGGCTGGAACCCAGACTCTCTCTTAAGCTCTGGATCCCCATTTGCAGCCATCTGCTGGACGGTCTTCAGATGGCCCTTAGGCGCATTGGATTCTGAGAGTCTGACCTGAACGCATCACCTCCCTCTCCCGGCTGCCTCTTGGTCGGGGAAACATCTTCCATCAGAAGCTGGGCCCAGTGCTTGTCCCGAATGTATACACTCAAAAAAAAAAAAAAAAAAAAAAAAAAGAAGACCAAAAGAGCCCCTGGCGTTATTAATAATGCTTATCTCTAGGT
>NW_025804340.1:0-6764 GCF_021613505.1 Equus quagga
GACACTTTTAAATATCTCTCTTGTTCTTTTCATATGAATTGTCTGTGTCTAATTCAATTAACTGTACAGTTGTATTGCTCATATAAATTGCACTCAGAAAGAGACTGCACATTATTTTTATGTACCTGTGGAACTTTTTTTAACTCACCTTTTATGACGCCAAAGAAAATAAATTGCCAATTTCCAAGGAGCAAAATCATACAGGCCATGTTCACTGAAATGATTCAAACAAAGATATCACAAACACCTTGTTTGGAAATTAAAACCCTGCTAAATAAATCTTGGTTAAAAGTGAGGATCCAAACTGACATTACATGCTAATTAGAAATAAATGGCAGTGAGAGCACTGAAGACAGAAAGCTATAGGATCTGGACAAAGCCACACTCCATGGCAGCTTTGGTTGTAATTGCATTTATTTGCACACAAGAAAGACCAAAAATAGAGTAAGGATTCAGCTCAAGAAGGTACAAGCAAGTAAATAAATCAACCTAAGGAAGACAAAGTTGTGAATGGATAAAAATAAATTAATGAAGTAGAAATTATAAAACTATTTCGAAAGAGTGATAATTCACAACCAAGTGTGTTTTATCCTAGCAATGCAAGAATACGGCAACATTAGGAAACTTTTCAATGCAATACACTACACTAAAAAAAGGGTGCATCAAGAGGTCACCTCAAGAGACAAAAGGCATTCCAATTCCTTTTGTTAAAAATCGTACCATCTAGGAAAATATGTGAACATCCTTGCTCTGATTAACAGTAGCTTGCAAAGCCCGCATTGAACAGCATACTTGGGGTGGGAGCCCCGGAAACAGGCCGCCAAGCCAGAGGCAAGGCAGCCACCATCATCACCTCTCACAAGTGGGCCAGCGACCCTGGAAAACACACGAAAGAGAAGGTTAGGAGAGGAGCTGATATTTGAAAGGAAGAGATGAAGCATTTTAATTTGTTGATGACATGATTGCCTATATAAAAAACCCAGAAGAATTAGCTAAGAACTATTAGAATCTATGAGTTCAGCAAAGTGGCCAAATAAAAGGATGTTACAAAACCAATAGGTCTCCTGCACACCACCACCAACAAAACAGAAAAAGGTGAGTTCTGTAGTTTGTGGTTTTCAAGGAATTGATCCATTTCTTCTAAGTTGAAGTTATAAATTTAAAATTATCTGATGACCGAAGGGTTTGTAGAGATATCTCGTGTTTCATTCCTGATATTGGTGATTTGTGTCTTGTCTCTTTTTATCTTTATCAGTCATGCTAGAGGTTGGTCAATGTTATTGATTTTTTTTTAAGAATCAGCTTTTTGTTTCATTGATTTTCTCTACTGTTTGGCTGTTTTCAGTTTCATTAGTTTCTGCTCTTATCTTTATGATTTCTTTCTGCTTGCTTTGGGTTTATTTTGCTCTTTTCCAGATTCTTCAGCTAGGAACTTGGATGCCTGTGCAACATCTAATTGCAGCTCCCACGCAGGTGAGTGGACATGTCCTAGGTGTGACTGCCTGGGAACAGAGGTCTCTCTGCTCCCGCTCCAGCGTGGAGTCCGCCAACGTGCGCGACACTGAAAGCTGTGTGGTTAGAGGGGATGATGAGCTGCAATTGTGTTGACAGGGCTCAGGACAAAGCTGCCATATTTTGAGGTCTGGAGAAGTAGGTCCAGCAAAGGAGACCGAGAAGGATGGCCGGGGTGGGAGGAGAGGCAGTCGAGGGTAGTGTCTAGGGAGCTGCACTTTCCAAGAAAGAAGAAGTAGCCCCTGCTGAATGCCACCAAGAGATCCATAAGATGAAGCCCGGAATGTGTGCGCTGGAGGCAGCAGCGTGGAAATAATCAGGGACCCTGATACACGTAGTGTTGCAGAGAGAAGCCGGATTGAATGGTGGGGGGTGGGGGTGGGAAAGTGGCGCTCAGCAGGGACGCTGTTACAGTTTCAAAGAAGAAAAATCCCTCTCATTTGAATGAGATGGTGCATTTGAAGTGTTTAGCGGTGTCTGGCTCATGAGAGGGGCTCGCTAACACTTCCCTTTCACTCACTTCCTCTCCTTACATTCACTGACTAAAAAGGGTGTTCTGGCTGTTTCTCTTTCTAAAGTGGGCCCGGGACCCCAGCTTCTTTACCATTATTCCTGTTAGAAAAGCAGGTATGACTTACGCCAATTGAAGGGAACTCTTTTTCTAGAAAGATAGATAGGCAGCCAACATGGTGATTAAGTCAGAGTTTCTAAGTCAAATTGTCATAATGTAACTCCGAGGTCCACCTGCTCTGAGCTAGGTGACCCTGGGAATTTTGCGTAAACTCTCGAGCCTCAGTTTCCTCATTGTTAATCGTTAATTAGAATAGTACCTGCCTCATCGATGCACTTAATAAGCTCCTGGCACCTACATTTACCACCACTTATGTTTAAGAATTTCCCCATGTCGTTTTTGCAGAGGCGGTTCCTTCTATAATAAAATAAGAGAGCTCACACCCCCCTGGCAGAATGCGGATGCTCTCAGTATGTGGACGCAGGGGCTGAGAGCTTGATAGTGAGGTCATTCCTGGGGATGGACAATGCCAGGCCTGCTGTGCCTGCAAAGCACCAGAGACACTTCAGGGAATGGCTCCCCAGCTGCCTGAGGCAGAAGCATCTTCCCCTCTGAGCTCTGACTTTTTAGGTTCTTTTATCTTTCATCTCCCCTACCCCCAGCAATGGTAATTAAAAAAAAAAAAAAGAAGCATGACAATGTTTCTTAGATGAGTGACCTCACCAGGGAGAGCGCTGGGCACCTAAGCCCTTTGCTGCCTGCCGCCCAGCGTCATCATGACCCACACAGCAATCCCTGGCCCGGACCAGGCCTCTGCCACCAGACACCCTGACTGGGTGACTTATAGCTTTGTAGTTTTAAGTTGGCCTTTCCAGTACTGTCTGATAAATCAACACACAAGGTATTAAATGGTTCATTATGCCAGTAATATAATTCATTCTTTGTGCCAAGAAATGCAAGACACGTCAGGAAACTTAGAAACATCCGATCTGAAGACATGAATGCCCATCTGCATAACAGATTAAGTGGGGGAGAGGCAGCAGCTGGAAGCAGAGGTCAAAGAGAAGGCTCAGCAGGGGGCAGTCTTCCCTCCAGCAGTCCTTGACCTACAGCTGGAAAACCTACCTCAGAGTCTCACTAGGCAGGCTCCCGCCTCGCATAGTTCTCTCCCTCACGTGCTCAGAAGGTAGTTGGGCTGATGTAGGAGTCTGGTACAGAATTAGCAACCAAACACGCTCAGCCAGGTCACTCCTGTAGGAAAAGTATCCCGTCCAGGTATTGTAGTGGAAGGAGCGGTCCCAGTCCTGCCATCGGTACCGTGCTCCGGAAACACAGCTGAAGTCACGACACTTTGGTGTCATCACCTGTCATACAAGAAAGTGATCCTCCATGCATTCCAACTTCTTTCTGGCTCTAAGATTCTATGATTCTAGTGTGTGGGAGGAGGAGAAAGGAAGGGAGGTTTCAGAGCTTGGTTAGAGCTGAGCCTCAAATACATCTGGTATATGGAAGTAGACAAAAGACTCCCCCGACCCGAAATCTATGTCCATGATTTTGCATGAAGGCCAGGGCCTCCCCTCCCTAGTTTGAGATGATTGCATCAGTGATGACCGTTTGCACAGAATGAAATAAAAAATACAAATAAAACTGGCTTAAGCAATAAGGACATTTATCTGTTCGTGCATTGCGCAACTTCTGAATGTCTGTTTTGGCTCCGTAGTAACACCAAGAACTAAAACAAAGACTCTACATTCATAGAACTTAATTCTAGTTGGAGAATTAAGAGACAAAAAGGCATTCCAATCTACCATCTAGGAGAAATAGACAATAAACAAAAGAATATGTAAATATATAATACAATGTCAGGAAATGATAAGTGCAGTGAAGACAAACACAACAGGGTGAGTGGACAGAGAGATGCTCTTTTAGGCAGGAAGATAACAGAAGATCTCTTAAAGGGAGTTAACAGCTGAGATCATTTTGGTAAATAAGAGCATAAAGGAAAGATTATAGGACCATCAGAGAAGATAACCTCTCAGGAAGCCGCACTACAAACTGGGTGGCAGTGTGGTCCATAAGACTGAAGAGATCTGAGTTAGGCTTCTGTAAAGGATGGAAGGTCTTAGCATGGCCTGCCCTGTGAAGAAACCCAAGGGGTAGCTGAGTTGGCTGGAAAGCTTGGGCAGGCTGCCATGATAGGGTGAAATGTCTCGCTAGGCAAGAGCCCAGAATCTGCCACACTCAGTGAATCTCCACGCAGACTTCTTTGGCCCCCATCTGCTCAGCTCCCTCGTCCCCGGTAAGTTCTCTCACTTCAGTTCCAAGCCACTCCAATAGTCCAGAACTCTGATGCCTGCTTCTTCAGCCATGTGAGATCACTTCTTTGACTCGGGTTGTAGCTGCTGCGCTGCAATCAGAAAGTGCCTTCAGAGGGAAAGCTGGGGATCATCTTGTATGTTTGCCTTCTCTCAGTGATCCCAATTCTGCACTGCTGTTCAGAGCCTGAAAACAGTGGCTCCATATATTTTGTCCAATTTTATAGTAGTTTTTGGTGAGAACGCAAGTCTAGTACCATTTTTACTCTGCCATGGCCAGAAGTGGAGGTCCCTTGGGTGCCTTAGCCCTTGACCCTTATTGGCAGCTGGCTATGCTAATTAGATGTCCAGCAATATAAAGAGCAGCCCAGTGTCATGTCTTCTAACCAACCTTAGGGAAAGGATCATGTCTGATTTGAATTTCATATTAAAAGCCATATTTTTATAGTTTAAAACTCCAATAAAAACAAAACTAATGAAAACTGTAAAAAATATAATTGTAAAACCCTCTGAACTAAAATATTTAATACATTGGAGACCACCAATGTGATACTTGGTGTGTTAGCCAATGTCCTCTAGAGAAACAGAACCAATAGAAAAAAAAAAAATATATATATATATATATGAACAGATTTATTATAAGAAACTGATTCACACAATTATGGAGGCTGAGAAGTCCCATGATCTGCCACCTGCAAGCTAGAGATCCAGACCCAAGAAAGACGATGGTGAATGTAATTAATTCAATCTGAGTCTGAAGGCATGAGAATCAGGGGAGCCAATGATGTAGACTCCAGTTCAGGTCTGAAGGCCTGAGAGCCTGGAGCATGGAGGGCAGGAGAAGATGGATGTACCAGCTCAAGCAATCAGGCAGGAGGCACCAAATTCTTCCTTCCTCTGCCTTTTTGTTCCACTTAGACCCTCAGCAGGTTGGATGATGCCCTCCTACATTGGGAAGGACAAGCCACTTTAGTAAGTCCACCAATTCAAATGCTAATTTCATCTGGGAACACTCTCACAGACACACTCAGAATAATGTTTAGCCAAATATCTGGGCACTCTGTGGTCCAGTCATGTTGACACATAAAATTAACCATCACATTTGGTTAATTCATTTTATGTAAAATTTGGAATAAAGTGTGTCATCTTACTTGAAGACCATCTTTATTCTAGGAATACTAGGAGTCTCAAATCAGAAAATCTGTTGATATAAGTCATCACATTAACAAATGAGAAAATTATATGGTTATCTCAATAGATGAAAAAAAATTCAGTAGAATCAGCCTATATACATGATAAAACATCTTTTAACAATGAGCAAACTAGGAATCAGAGGCTTAATTAAAGATATTTGCTGTAAAAGCTACAGCAAACATCATACTTAATGGTGAAAGTTTTCAAACATTCTTACTAAAGTCATGTTTGACACAAAGATGTCAAGTGTCTCTGCTTTTATTCAATATTTTATTCCCCAGTTTTTTCCCCTCTGGAATCTCCTGGCCCAATCTCATGGCAACCTGCAATCCAGAGGTAGAAATCAGCATGGCTAGAAAGAGCACCAAGAGAAGCCCTCTAGTTCAGGCTCAAGGAGAGGGAAAGGGGTCTCCTGGCATGAGAGTGGTGGCAGCCAGGACTCACAGGCGCTTGAAACTCAGAAAGAGAAGAACCTTGCTATCCAATCAGAAGAAGTGTAGTCCCAAGAAGATGGGGCAAATCCTTCTTCTTTTTTTTCTCACTGGTTGACCCGGGTCGTGGACATAGTTTCAGAAAGTGAGTGTGAAAACCAGGTAAATCAAACTCCAGATTTCTGGCTGGAGGAGTAAAACCGAGAGCCCCAGGAAACCATAAGTGCCATGGAGATGCAGAACTGTAGGAGCTTGCAAAACAATGCTGTTAATTTATTTTTAAACTCCTGGGATCACCCTCAAGCTGTGCATGCAGAATTCTGATCCAAAACTGGTTACTAGGACTTTGAGAACTAAACTCATAGACAGACCACTGCCCATATTCCAGACTGCCACTGGGTGGTGCACATGTGGGACAAATCCAAATAGGACTGCAAAGCCTTTTAAAATGGAATATTGACACTGCATCCCATAGACGGCTGCTTAGAATTCACAGCCTTAGCCCAGTTGGGTCAATTGCCTACTAAAACAAAAATGTCACTATTCTCCATAAGGTATAAACAAGACCTAGTGTTACATAACTCAATATTCAAAATAGCCAGGATATAATCCAAAACTCCATGGCATATGAAGAACCAGGGAAATCTCAAATCACACGGGAAAAGACAATGAACAGATCCCAACAGTGAGGTGTTGGAACTCACTCAACACGGAGATGTTTCAACGCAGATGTTGACTCTATCTGACAAAGACTTTGCTAATGACCCCGTTAGTAAGGGCAAATACTCCTAAAAAGAAACC
>NW_025804341.1:0-6314 GCF_021613505.1 Equus quagga
ATATAGACCAGGCACTAAGAGAATTACAGCGGTCACCTGGATTGTCATGCTATGCATTGAAATGTTGGGGACAGAGGCTTCTGACATAGTCCTCTCTCTGGACCTTGCCAGATACCCTTCCACGCTGCTGCTCCCATCAGGCCTCTCAGCCCTGCCGGGTCGCCCACCATGGAACTATCCAGAAAAGTGTGAGGAAAGCACTTGGCACTCCTGGTGTGGGAAGATGTCATGGTGGCCTCATCCTGTCTTCTGTACCAGTGGCTTAGGGACCCCTGCCGACCATGCCCCACTCCATACGTCTCCTCACCTTCATCACAGCTGCCAACTGTCTGCCAAAAGAAATAAAACTAAAAGCAGGATGAAGTTTACTTCCTATATCTTCCAGCATTCCTCCTCTAAACAAAGTGGAAAAAGAGCAACAATCAAAGGAAATATCAAAGGGGAGAAAATGAGGGACAATGAGGAGATCCGATGACATCGTGAAGGTAGACACGAGGAAATCCAGCACCAACTGCATAAAGCCCCTCCTGTCCCCAACACCGAAGGATCAAAACATGGAGCCCAGAGCTGGAGCCGTGGGATTCCTTCCCGAGTTACACTGCGACAGCCACAGGGAGGGCTCGTCGTTCTTCTATAATTGCAGAATTTAAGGCAGAGTTTATTGGGTGCTTTCATCCTCCTCAAGTCTTGCTGTGCTCTATTAAGTTTAGAAATTGTTAATGTACCTTAAAAGGGGTACGTTAAAAATTTTTTAATTAAGTTCTTAAATTCCTAAAGGCAAAAAGTTGGTGATACCATCTTTGTCTGAAAGTCACATTCACGATATGGAAAAGACCATTTGCTAGACTGAATCTCCCTCGGTCAAAGATTGTGTCTTGGGAGTGTGTGTGTCAGGATAAGCAGCTCCTTTGAAACGTTAACATATCTCAATCTGAATTTCACTCATAACATACCAAGGGTGACCATGTCCTCATGGAACAAAATATTTTTCTCCAAATCCTTTTTATGAGAAGTCAGTATCTTGGACATAATCTTCACTGCCATTGAAGAACATCTCTTAATAAGCAGAAATAGTTTTTCAGGAAAGAACCTGATGTTCTAAGTTCAATAACCTGCTTCAACACTGTGTCAAATTCCAGTATGGAGAGAATTTTTACTGAGATGGTAATTTTTTTGCAAGTTTTATGAGCTTTTTGTGGTTGTTGTTTTGGGGTTTTTTTGGTTGTTTTTTGTTTTTTGAGGAAGATTAGCCTTGAGCTAACGTCTGCCACCAATCCTCCTCTTTTTGCTGAGGAAGACTGGCCCTGAGCTAACATCCGTGCCCATCTTCCTCTACTTTATATGTGGGACGCCTACCACAGCATGGCTTGCCAAGCGGTGCCATGTCTGCACCTGGGATCCGAACTGGTGAACTCTGGGTCGCCAAAGCGGAATGTGCACACTTAAGCGCTGCGCCACTGGGCTGGCCCCCTATGAACTTTTTAAATCACAAATTTACAAGATGTCCAGTAGTCAGCAGTCTCTGATTTCAAATTTCTGCCAGAAAAAGATAGTCTACAAATCAACTTGTCTAAAACAAAAGCCATTATTTTCAGCTGTTAATGTTGGTGTGAATGGCATAGGGTAAGACCGTTGGAGCAGGAATCACACTTCGCAAGTTCGTATCTTCGTTCACTACTTGCTGACTGTCCAAACTTAGGCAATTCACTAAACCACAGTTTCCTCATCGTTAAAATGGGAATATTAATAGCACATTCCTCATAGACTTGTGAGGATTACCCAAGTTTATAGACATAAGGAGATGATTGCAATGCTGAAAAAATGTTATCAATTATTTTTATGTTTTCAAACTGAGCAGATTATACTTGGAGAATGAAAAGTTTGTAAGTTAGTCAATTGATAGACTTTTCAGAGAATTAGATACCCTTGCTATTAAGAAGGCAAATCAGTGTCAATGATATTCTTCCTGTGTACTTTCATAGCATTGGATTGACATCTGGCCTATAGCCCATATCACTTTTATTTGATTTTTTTTTAAATAGGCTGTATTTTTCAGAAACGTTTTAGACTTACAGAAAAATGGAGACGCTAGGACAGAGGGTTCCCATATACCCGGTACCCAGTTTCCTATATGGCTAACATCTTACCCTACTGTGGCATGTTTGTTACAGTTAATGAACCAATATTGATACATTAATGTTAGCTGAAGTCCATGCTTTCTTCAGATTTCCTTAGTTTTTACCTAATGTCCTTTTTCTGTTCTAGGATCCCATCCAGGATACCACATTGCATTTAGTCATCATGTCTCCTTGGGCTCCTCTCGGCTGCGACATTCTCAGACTTTCCTTGTTTTTGATGACCCTGACAGTTTTCAACAGTATTGATCAGATGTACTGTAGGATGCCTCTTGACAGGAGTTTATCTGACATTTTTTCTCATGATTAGACTGCAGTTATGGGTTTTAGGGAGGAAAACAAGGAGGTAAAGTGTCATTTTCATCACATCATATAAAGGGAACACACTATCAACATGACGTTTCCCTGCTGATGTTGACCTTGACCACCAGACTGAAGTAGGATTTGTCAGATGTCTCCACTGTAAAGTTACTCTCGCTCCTCCCCTGCCCTTTTTCCATACTGTGCTCTTTGGAAGAAAGTCACTAAGTGCAGCCTACACTTAAGGAGTGGAAATTTATGTGCTCCCTCTTTGAGGGCAAAGTATATACATGAATTATTTGCAATTCTTCTGCATTGCCTCTTCTATTTATTTATTTATTCAATAATTTATTTGTATAGGTATGGACCCATGGATATTTGTGTTACACTTTGGGTTATAATCCAACATCAGTTTTTTTACTTTGTTGCTCACATTGTTCCAGCTTTACACTGGGAGATCTTTCCATTGGTTCCTGTGTCTCTTTAACATACTCTCATCAATTTTTGTCATTGTTGTTGTTTTGTTCTGTTTTTATAGCACTTCCCTACTTTTAGGCACTACAAGATGCTCCAGACTCATCTTGTATATTTCCTGGTCCAGACCTAGAATCAGCCATTTCTCCAAGAAGCTCTATTTCTTTTACTGAAGAATGGCAGTAGGAACAAAGATTTAGGAGCTAGGTATGCTAGCTGCCACTGCGTGTCATTTCTTTTAGGTACTTTCACCTTACAGAGCAAGGAAATATATGTGTTCATACTAAGCCACATATATACACATATCTATAAGTATTTCTGTATGTAACTATCTGTATCTTTATTAAACTAAACATGAGTTCATACTGATGTCTCCAACTCTAATTCATTACCACATGGCTCCTTCTAGCCTCCTTGCTTATCTGTAATTTTCACTCCAAAAGTGAGAAATCTGGTCCCCACCATTTGCTTAATTATTCAATTCTGACATACAGTCATGCACCACATAGTGATGTTTTGGTCAAGGATGGATTGTATGTATGACGGTGGTCCCATAAGATTAGTGCCATAGAGCCTAAGTGTGTAGTAGGCTGTGCCACCTAGGTCCCTGTCAGGACACTCTATGATGTTCGCACAACGATGAAACTGCCTAATGATGCACGCATCCCCGTCATTATGCGACGCGTGACTGTACACGTATGGCAGTACTGGAATCGTTAACCTGTACTCCCATGGGAAACAACTTTGTCAACTCCAGTATAGTGCTTCTGTGCAATTCCTTTCACCTTTAGGTTACAGACTCCACTCATTTCCAAAGTTACTTAGGTCAGCATCTTTTCCCCCATCCACTTCAGTGAGGTTAGACATTGTAATTTTTTAACTGATAAACACACAATTAATACTATATCAATAATAAAGGAACTTTATATAATATATGTATATGTGTGTATATACATACATATATATATATATATATATATATACACACATTTCACTTGCTTAGAAAAAAGCAAGCCACAGAAAAAGATAAAAGATTAGAATTTTATATAAATAAAAAATCTAATATAAATCATCAATAAACTTTCCAAATTCCACATATTTTGTCTATTTTTACCAGGCTTGTCCAATATTGTTCATGCAACCCATCAAATGTTATCACCTTGGCTCCTGCCGTCTAAGAAAATTTTCCTCTTTCTACCACTGTCTTTGAATGTACCATTATTTTCTCCTAAGAAATAAACTTTAGATGCTTAACTATAGTAAGCCTTGACCCCAGCCTGGAACAAACCACACTGATTTGTTTGACTCCAGGCTGAATATTCTCTGTGTATGTATATTGCTTTTTTAATGTACAAATTAAATTTTTCCCTACCTTGCCATCTCTATCTCTCTATCTTTATAATACACACTTACACAAATCCTAATGACCATCAAATGGTAAGAGACTATTGTCTAAACTAACGCAAAATTATGTTGGGGATTTAGGGCATATATATGGCAACAAGAACATCAAACTTTAGGAATTTTTAGCTCCTAACAGTTTAAACGAAGAGAAACCTTAAATATATTGATTTTAAAATGTCATCTCTCAGGTGTCCTTGACTAACCAGCATTTTTCCTGAAAACACAGGAAATTCAAGATTAAATAAAGGTATCCTTGAAAATAATTCCTGCATTTCTCAAATGCAAACTAGGCAGGACAGATGCTAATTGACTACCTGCATCGTTTAAAAGGGAATTTCTGAGGCAATTTTAATGAAGTGGCAATTTTGCAGACAATGTAGAATTCAAAACTGCTAAGGAGATGTTAGGCACAAACACGCCGAGTGCATAAAACAGCATCTGGCAGTTTCCCTTTGGAGGCCTCCCGTGCCAGCATCTCACTTAGATAAGAAAGAAGCCTCCTTTTTTCAGCAATCTTCTTAAATGCTTTAACTTGACACTATCTGAAAGTGATACTTAAGTGAAACCACGTTTAATTGCAGGAGTCTGTTCGCTGTTATTTCACCATTGCTTCTATTTTTCTCTAAGCTCTCAAAGACCCCATGGAAAATAAAATATTCCTTAATCGAAGTGCTTTCATACTTAATGACTTTTTGCCCACCTGGGTCAACTATTTTGACACCAGCTGAAACACTGCCCATCGTATTAAAAGGTCAAGGAAAGCCAAAAATTACAACTCAGTTCTAAGAACTCAGCCTTTGGTTGTCTGTGTTTTTATCTCACTTACTCAAATGTAACTTCCTTGAGAGTCTAAATCTTGTCGGAGCCACTCTGTAACCACTGTATCTATTTCTCCACCTCAGTAATGTCTGAGTAATGAGTTAATGGAGTGCCTATGTGCCATTAAGCCCTGGGCTAGGGGCTGGAGGTACAGGCAGAGATGACACAGATGCTGCCTTCCAGGAGGTTGAATGAAGGACATGTGAATCAGTGATCATAAGACAGGGTGGCCAGGCTACAGAGGCTCCTGTTTACCAAGGAACTTTGTGCTGGATACTAAGCTGGTCCTCCATGTTCGTTATCACTCTTCCTCACAGCAACTCCATGATGCAGGAAGAGAGAAAGAGACTGAGGTTGAGAGCAGTTGAATTGCACAGGTTTTCACAGCTGGTTGATGGTCCAGTTGGGATTGAAAGCTGGGTCTTTTCACATCATGACAGAGGTTGCCACGGAGGTGCAGAGAAGGGAATGCAAAGCACTGTGAATAGAGGTGGGAGGCAGATTTGGTAAGGCATCATGAGCACCTCAGAAACGAGGAGAAATCGAGAAAGTTTATTTATAATGACTAACACTGACAGGAACTTTCGAAGTTATCTTGGACCAGCTTCCTTGACTTGCAAGACTGGCAGAGGGTCACTGAGACCTCCTTGAACATCTCCAGGGCCAGAGAGCTTATCCCCTCATGGGGCTGGGAGCCCTGGGCATATTTTGATCTCATCATTTGTTCTACTGGGAAATCATTTATCAAAATTGCTTTATAAAGAGGAAGTAGGAAGCTCTGAGTTACCTGCATATGTAAGTGTATAAAATTCTTAACAAAGGCACAGAGAAATCAGATATTCTAGACGGTACTACTCAAAACAATATGCCATGATGAGTTGCCAAGGCCAGAAGAAAGACCTTTTGGGGATGCCGACCTGGAAAAAGCTGTGGACAATGGAATTCGGGTTGAGAAAGAAAAGTAAGAGAATACTAGATGCGAACTGAGGCTTTCAGTTCGGGTTGCCAATATTAGCTTGTTGAGAAAGAAGTGCCAGCGGGCCCGTAAAATTCAGGGGACTGATGTCCTGAGAGTAAGGCGGGAAGAACATCTGGCAACATCCACCAGGACAGAGGGATGTAGGGTCAGCAGGCAAGGAATCACTTTCTAATCTCCTGGTTCTTAATTTTCTCATCTGTATA
>NW_025804342.1:0-6314 GCF_021613505.1 Equus quagga
TATACAGATGAGAAAATTAAGAACCAGGAGATTAGAAAGTGATTCCTTGCCTGCTGACCCTACATCCCTCTGTCCTGGTGGATGTTGCCAGATGTTCTTCCCGCCTTACTCTCAGGACATCAGTCCCCTGAATTTTACGGGCCCGCTGGCACTTCTTTCTCAACAAGCTAATATTGGCAACCCGAACTGAAAGCCTCAGTTCGCATCTAGTATTCTCTTACTTTTCTTTCTCAACCCGAATTCCATTGTCCACAGCTTTTTCCAGGTCGGCATCCCCAAAAGGTCTTTCTTCTGGCCTTGGCAACTCATCATGGCATATTGTTTTGAGTAGTACCGTCTAGAATATCTGATTTCTCTGTGCCTTTGTTAAGAATTTTATACACTTACATATGCAGGTAACTCAGAGCTTCCTACTTCCTCTTTATAAAGCAATTTTGATAAATGATTTCCCAGTAGAACAAATGATGAGATCAAAATATGCCCAGGGCTCCCAGCCCCATGAGGGGATAAGCTCTCTGGCCCTGGAGATGTTCAAGGAGGTCTCAGTGACCCTCTGCCAGTCTTGCAAGTCAAGGAAGCTGGTCCAAGATAACTTCGAAAGTTCCTGTCAGTGTTAGTCATTATAAATAAACTTTCTCGATTTCTCCTCGTTTCTGAGGTGCTCATGATGCCTTACCAAATCTGCCTCCCACCTCTATTCACAGTGCTTTGCATTCCCTTCTCTGCACCTCCGTGGCAACCTCTGTCATGATGTGAAAAGACCCAGCTTTCAATCCCAACTGGACCATCAACCAGCTGTGAAAACCTGTGCAATTCAACTGCTCTCAACCTCAGTCTCTTTCTCTCTTCCTGCATCATGGAGTTGCTGTGAGGAAGAGTGATAACGAACATGGAGGACCAGCTTAGTATCCAGCACAAAGTTCCTTGGTAAACAGGAGCCTCTGTAGCCTGGCCACCCTGTCTTATGATCACTGATTCACATGTCCTTCATTCAACCTCCTGGAAGGCAGCATCTGTGTCATCTCTGCCTGTACCTCCAGCCCCTAGCCCAGGGCTTAATGGCACATAGGCACTCCATTAACTCATTACTCAGACATTACTGAGGTGGAGAAATAGATACAGTGGTTACAGAGTGGCTCCGACAAGATTTAGACTCTCAAGGAAGTTACATTTGAGTAAGTGAGATAAAAACACAGACAACCAAAGGCTGAGTTCTTAGAACTGAGTTGTAATTTTTGGCTTTCCTTGACCTTTTAATACGATGGGCAGTGTTTCAGCTGGTGTCAAAATAGTTGACCCAGGTGGGCAAAAAGTCATTAAGTATGAAAGCACTTCGATTAAGGAATATTTTATTTTCCATGGGGTCTTTGAGAGCTTAGAGAAAAATAGAAGCAATGGTGAAATAACAGCGAACAGACTCCTGCAATTAAACGTGGTTTCACTTAAGTATCACTTTCAGATAGTGTCAAGTTAAAGCATTTAAGAAGATTGCTGAAAAAAGGAGGCTTCTTTCTTATCTAAGTGAGATGCTGGCACGGGAGGCCTCCAAAGGGAAACTGCCAGATGCTGTTTTATGCACTCGGCGTGTTTGTGCCTAACATCTCCTTAGCAGTTTTGAATTCTACATTGTCTGCAAAATTGCCACTTCATTAAAATTGCCTCAGAAATTCCCTTTTAAACGATGCAGGTAGTCAATTAGCATCTGTCCTGCCTAGTTTGCATTTGAGAAATGCAGGAATTATTTTCAAGGATACCTTTATTTAATCTTGAATTTCCTGTGTTTTCAGGAAAAATGCTGGTTAGTCAAGGACACCTGAGAGATGACATTTTAAAATCAATATATTTAAGGTTTCTCTTCGTTTAAACTGTTAGGAGCTAAAAATTCCTAAAGTTTGATGTTCTTGTTGCCATATATATGCCCTAAATCCCCAACATAATTTTGCGTTAGTTTAGACAATAGTCTCTTACCATTTGATGGTCATTAGGATTTGTGTAAGTGTGTATTATAAAGATAGAGAGATAGAGATGGCAAGGTAGGGAAAAATTTAATTTGTACATTAAAAAAGCAATATACATACACAGAGAATATTCAGCCTGGAGTCAAACAAATCAGTGTGGTTTGTTCCAGGCTGGGGTCAAGGCTTACTATAGTTAAGCATCTAAAGTTTATTTCTTAGGAGAAAATAATGGTACATTCAAAGACAGTGGTAGAAAGAGGAAAATTTTCTTAGACGGCAGGAGCCAAGGTGATAACATTTGATGGGTTGCATGAACAATATTGGACAAGCCTGGTAAAAATAGACAAAATATGTGGAATTTGGAAAGTTTATTGATGATTTATATTAGATTTTTTATTTATATAAAATTCTAATCTTTTATCTTTTTCTGTGGCTTGCTTTTTTCTAAGCAAGTGAAATGTGTGTATATATATATATATATATATATATGTATGTATATACACACATATACATATATTATATAAAGTTCCTTTATTATTGATATAGTATTAATTGTGTGTTTATCAGTTAAAAAATTACAATGTCTAACCTCACTGAAGTGGATGGGGGAAAAGATGCTGACCTAAGTAACTTTGGAAATGAGTGGAGTCTGTAACCTAAAGGTGAAAGGAATTGCACAGAAGCACTATACTGGAGTTGACAAAGTTGTTTCCCATGGGAGTACAGGTTAACGATTCCAGTACTGCCATACGTGTACAGTCACGCGTCGCATAATGACGGGGATGCGTGCATCATTAGGCAGTTTCATCGTTGTGCGAACATCATAGAGTGTCCTGACAGGGACCTAGGTGGCACAGCCTACTACACACTTAGGCTCTATGGCACTAATCTTATGGGACCACCGTCATACATACAATCCATCCTTGACCAAAACATCACTATGTGGTGCATGACTGTATGTCAGAATTGAATAATTAAGCAAATGGTGGGGACCAGATTTCTCACTTTTGGAGTGAAAATTACAGATAAGCAAGGAGGCTAGAAGGAGCCATGTGGTAATGAATTAGAGTTGGAGACATCAGTATGAACTCATGTTTAGTTTAATAAAGATACAGATAGTTACATACAGAAATACTTATAGATATGTGTATATATGTGGCTTAGTATGAACACATATATTTCCTTGCTCTGTAAGGTGAAAGTACCTAAAAGAAATGACACGCAGTGGCAGCTAGCATACCTAGCTCCTAAATCTTTGTTCCTACTGCCATTCTTCAGTAAAAGAAATAGAGCTTCTTGGAGAAATGGCTGATTCTAGGTCTGGACCAGGAAATATACAAGATGAGTCTGGAGCATCTTGTAGTGCCTAAAAGTAGGGAAGTGCTATAAAAACAGAACAAAACAACAACAATGACAAAAATTGATGAGAGTATGTTAAAGAGACACAGGAACCAATGGAAAGATCTCCCAGTGTAAAGCTGGAACAATGTGAGCAACAAAGTAAAAAAACTGATGTTGGATTATAACCCAAAGTGTAACACAAATATCCATGGGTCCATACCTATACAAATAAATTATTGAATAAATAAATAAATAGAAGAGGCAATGCAGAAGAATTGCAAATAATTCATGTATATACTTTGCCCTCAAAGAGGGAGCACATAAATTTCCACTCCTTAAGTGTAGGCTGCACTTAGTGACTTTCTTCCAAAGAGCACAGTATGGAAAAAGGGCAGGGGAGGAGCGAGAGTAACTTTACAGTGGAGACATCTGACAAATCCTACTTCAGTCTGGTGGTCAAGGTCAACATCAGCAGGGAAACGTCATGTTGATAGTGTGTTCCCTTTATATGATGTGATGAAAATGACACTTTACCTCCTTGTTTTCCTCCCTAAAACCCATAACTGCAGTCTAATCATGAGAAAAAATGTCAGATAAACTCCTGTCAAGAGGCATCCTACAGTACATCTGATCAATACTGTTGAAAACTGTCAGGGTCATCAAAAACAAGGAAAGTCTGAGAATGTCGCAGCCGAGAGGAGCCCAAGGAGACATGATGACTAAATGCAATGTGGTATCCTGGATGGGATCCTAGAACAGAAAAAGGACATTAGGTAAAAACTAAGGAAATCTGAAGAAAGCATGGACTTCAGCTAACATTAATGTATCAATATTGGTTCATTAACTGTAACAAACATGCCACAGTAGGGTAAGATGTTAGCCATATAGGAAACTGGGTACCGGGTATATGGGAACCCTCTGTCCTAGCGTCTCCATTTTTCTGTAAGTCTAAAACGTTTCTGAAAAATACAGCCTATTTAAAAAAAAATCAAATAAAAGTGATATGGGCTATAGGCCAGATGTCAATCCAATGCTATGAAAGTACACAGGAAGAATATCATTGACACTGATTTGCCTTCTTAATAGCAAGGGTATCTAATTCTCTGAAAAGTCTATCAATTGACTAACTTACAAACTTTTCATTCTCCAAGTATAATCTGCTCAGTTTGAAAACATAAAAATAATTGATAACATTTTTTCAGCATTGCAATCATCTCCTTATGTCTATAAACTTGGGTAATCCTCACAAGTCTATGAGGAATGTGCTATTAATATTCCCATTTTAACGATGAGGAAACTGTGGTTTAGTGAATTGCCTAAGTTTGGACAGTCAGCAAGTAGTGAACGAAGATACGAACTTGCGAAGTGTGATTCCTGCTCCAACGGTCTTACCCTATGCCATTCACACCAACATTAACAGCTGAAAATAATGGCTTTTGTTTTAGACAAGTTGATTTGTAGACTATCTTTTTCTGGCAGAAATTTGAAATCAGAGACTGCTGACTACTGGACATCTTGTAAATTTGTGATTTAAAAAGTTCATAGGGGGCCAGCCCAGTGGCGCAGCGCTTAAGTGTGCACATTCCGCTTTGGCGACCCAGAGTTCACCAGTTCGGATCCCAGGTGCAGACATGGCACCGCTTGGCAAGCCATGCTGTGGTAGGCGTCCCACATATAAAGTAGAGGAAGATGGGCACGGATGTTAGCTCAGGGCCAGTCTTCCTCAGCAAAAAGAGGAGGATTGGTGGCAGACGTTAGCTCAAGGCTAATCTTCCTCAAAAAACAAAAAACAACCAAAAAAACCCCAAAACAACAACCACAAAAAGCTCATAAAACTTGCAAAAAAATTACCATCTCAGTAAAAATTCTCTCCATACTGGAATTTGACACAGTGTTGAAGCAGGTTATTGAACTTAGAACATCAGGTTCTTTCCTGAAAAACTATTTCTGCTTATTAAGAGATGTTCTTCAATGGCAGTGAAGATTATGTCCAAGATACTGACTTCTCATAAAAAGGATTTGGAGAAAAATATTTTGTTCCATGAGGACATGGTCACCCTTGGTATGTTATGAGTGAAATTCAGATTGAGATATGTTAACGTTTCAAAGGAGCTGCTTATCCTGACACACACACTCCCAAGACACAATCTTTGACCGAGGGAGATTCAGTCTAGCAAATGGTCTTTTCCATATCGTGAATGTGACTTTCAGACAAAGATGGTATCACCAACTTTTTGCCTTTAGGAATTTAAGAACTTAATTAAAAAATTTTTAACGTACCCCTTTTAAGGTACATTAACAATTTCTAAACTTAATAGAGCACAGCAAGACTTGAGGAGGATGAAAGCACCCAATAAACTCTGCCTTAAATTCTGCAATTATAGAAGAACGACGAGCCCTCCCTGTGGCTGTCGCAGTGTAACTCGGGAAGGAATCCCACGGCTCCAGCTCTGGGCTCCATGTTTTGATCCTTCGGTGTTGGGGACAGGAGGGGCTTTATGCAGTTGGTGCTGGATTTCCTCGTGTCTACCTTCACGATGTCATCGGATCTCCTCATTGTCCCTCATTTTCTCCCCTTTGATATTTCCTTTGATTGTTGCTCTTTTTCCACTTTGTTTAGAGGAGGAATGCTGGAAGATATAGGAAGTAAACTTCATCCTGCTTTTAGTTTTATTTCTTTTGGCAGACAGTTGGCAGCTGTGATGAAGGTGAGGAGACGTATGGAGTGGGGCATGGTCGGCAGGGGTCCCTAAGCCACTGGTACAGAAGACAGGATGAGGCCACCATGACATCTTCCCACACCAGGAGTGCCAAGTGCTTTCCTCACACTTTTCTGGATAGTTCCATGGTGGGCGACCCGGCAGGGCTGAGAGGCCTGATGGGAGCAGCAGCGTGGAAGGGTATCTGGCAAGGTCCAGAGAGAGGACTATGTCAGAAGCCTCTGTCCCCAACATTTCAATGCATAGCATGACAATCCAGGTGACCGCTGTAATTCTCTTAGTGCCTGGTCTATAT
>NW_025804343.1:0-2336 GCF_021613505.1 Equus quagga
TTTCTGGAAAAGCTGGAAAGCTGTTCACCATCTCCATTTGGCTCCTTGTCAGCCCCTTTCTGCTTTGGGTTCAAATTCCTGTCTTCTTTTTGTACCAGGGCTGAGACGGACAACACTGTTTTTCTTAAATGTGCAAAGTGACAGGCTAAGCAGAATTATTCTTTTTATTTTGGGTTTAAGGAGGAAAGAGTTCAAAATTAAAATTTCACATTAATTAATGGCCAAAGTCTGCATTCAAAATAAGCATTGGAAAAGCGAATAGAAATACAATAAAGCAGGGGCTGGCCCCGTGGCTGAGTGATTGAGTTCACGCGCACCGCTTCTGCAGCCCAGGGATTCTCCAGTTTGAGAACTGTGCGCTGACATGGCGCTGCTTGTCAAGCCATGCTGAGGTGGCATCCCACATGCCACAACTAGAAGGACTCACAACTAAAAATACACAACTATGTACCGGGGGGCTTTGGGGAGAAAAAGAAAAGAAATACAAGAAAGCAAATAGACTGAATACATGCAGTCATCTTATTGAACCAATCTGACCAGCCAGGATGTAAATAAAAACTTTACTCTTCTCTCACTGGCACTTCACCTTGCTGTGCACGGCAAGTTCTTTAAATCTCGGAGATGTAGTCTTGGGCTAATCTCATAGAGTTCCCATCCATTGAAAGCACAAGAGCAGTCTCATTACAGTAACTAGGCCGTCTGGACCAGCGTCATAATAAAAACCTCAAGTTCTCACTCACTTGGAGCATCTCCCTCCACCCAGCTCGGTACATCTTTGGGTCTGGAAGCCAGCGGTGGGAGAGGGGTTGTGGTTGGCTTCTTACTGATGAGCTCGTGCCCTGCCCAGTAGCTGCTGTTTCTGACCCTTGTAGAAGTGGTCCCAGAAGGGACTGAGGATAAGGAGAAAGGAGCTTGTACTGTCGTGATCTTGCCCCCTGAGCTTAGTGGATAGTCAGTGCTTCCTTTTACTCTTTTTGGGAGTGTCCATGGGATTCTTGAAGATTCCCTCACTGGGACTTTGCCATGGTGATTCATGGGGCAAGGGAATTCTTGTCCTAGGTCAGAGTTCCTCTCAAGCTGGTTCCAGAGCTCTCTCTCCTGTGGGTTCATTGGCCCACATGACACACTGGGGCATTCCTGCCTTGCCCTTGGCTCTCCCCTGCCTCTCTGTCTGTTCTGTGTCACAGCTTTACTATCAGTCCTATCCCTCCAAACTCTGGGGAGCACTTGTCAGGTCATCAAGTGACCCTTCTGAAGCCCAGCTTTGCTTCATGGTTGGGGGGGGTGGAGCACCCTCCTCCATTTTCCTTGGCACTTGGCTTTCCAACAATTCTTTTTCAAGGATGCTTTTATTTTCTCTGAAAACTCTTAAGCCTCCTCTTTTCAATCCTTACACATTCTTGATTTACATGATGAGCTAAGGTGGCAAAACTGGTTTTCAGAAATCTCCTTAAGCAAATCCTTCACTGTTAGTTTAGCACCCACCTCACTTTATAGTGAGGACAGTTGGCACCTGTTTGTTTTCTTTTCCTCTGGGACCTCAAGTGATCTGAGGCAGAGAGAGGCTTATTTTAATATTCCATTACATAAGCCAATTGCAAAATAGCTTTAATCTGAGAAGGATATATACCAGGAACCAACATCAAATAGAAAAATAATATCCAAATTATTAACTGGTGGTGGGGTCCAACTTCCCCTCCTTCCCTCCCTTGTCCCTTCACAGGGACCAGCTGGGTGAGTTTTTGTCCACTATTGTGCATCAAGGAGTCACTGCGATTGGCCCTCCAGTCCCATCCCTTTGCAGGGAACTCAGCAAACCCATTACCTTCCCAGGTGGATGCTCCTTGCCTGCAGGTCTTTGTATTCTTTCCCTAAGCAGTTCCTGGAGACTGTGGGATCCTCGGGACCAAAGTGACGAAGGCCAGCAGGTTTCTCAACTCTCAGAGGAGTCAAAAGACAATCCTAAGGACAGCTGGCTTAGGGTTGGGCACCTGTTAAGAGCTCAGTGGCTAATGTTTTGATCAGGTGGGTTTCGGAGATTTCCCCGAAGGCACACAGCATTTGCAGCAAAGCTCTGCCCGGAACCGGTGTTGCCAGAATCCCAACCCAGGCTTTCTTCCATTTTGGGACACTGTTTCTCAGTTCGTTCTTGTTAGGCTGAGTTTGAGACACAGGGGAGACTTCATGGCAGAGGAGCACCATTGTCTTTATCTCAAGGACCCGAGGAGGGTCACTGGCTTCATCTTATTAATATCACCCTTATAAGTGTGTAGCACTTAATAGTTTACAGACAGCCTTCAAACAAATTCCCTCATTTTTTCCCCCTTTGAACATGA
>NW_025804344.1:0-4164 GCF_021613505.1 Equus quagga
TCATGTTCAAAGGGGGAAAAAATGAGGGAATTTGTTTGAAGGCTGTCCGTAAACTATTAAGTGCTGCACACTTATAAGGGTGATGTCAATAAGATGAAGCCAAAATCCTCCTCAGGTCCTCGAGATAAAGACAATGGTGCTCATCTGCCATGAAGTCTCCCCTGGGTCTCAAACTCAGCCTAACAAGAATGAACTAAGAAACAATGTCCCACAATGGAAGAAAGCCTGGGTTGGGACTCTGGCAACACCACTTCCAGGCAGAGCTTTGCTGCAAACACTATGTGCCTTCGGGGAAATCTCTGAAACCCACCTGATCAAAGCATTACCCACTGAGCTCTTAACAGGTGCCCAACCCTAAGCCAGCTGTCTTTAGGATTGTCTTTTGACTCCTCTGAGAGTTGAGAAACCTGCTGGCCTTCGTCACTTTGGTCCCCAGGATCCCACAGTTTCTAAGAACTGCTTAGGGAAAGAATGCAAAGACCTGCAGGCAAGGAGCATCCATCTGGGTAGGTAATGGGCTTGCTGAGTTCTCTGCAAATGGATGGGACTGGAGGGCCAGTCGCAGTGACTCCTTGATGCACATCATAGTAGACAACAACTCACCCAGCTGGTCTCTGTGAAGGGACAAGGGAGGGAAGGAGGGGGATTCGGACTCCATCGCCATTTAGTAATGTGGATATAATTTTTCTATTTGATGTTTGTTCCTGGTATATATCATTCTCAGATTAAAGCTATTTTGCAATTGGCTTATATAACAGAATATTAAAATAAGCCTCTATCTGCCTCAGATCAGCTGAGAACCCAGAGGAAGAGAAAACAAACAGGTGCCAACCATCCTCACTATAAAGTGAGGTGGGTGCTAAACTAACAGTAAAGGATTTGCTTAAGGAGATTTCTGAAAAGGAGTTTTGCCACCTTAGCTCATCATGTAAATCAAGAATGTATAAGGGTTGAAAAGAGAGGCTTAAGAGTTTTCAGAGAAAAATAAAAGCATCCTTTAAAAAGAATTGTTGGAAAGCCAAGTGCCAAGGAAAATGGAGGAGGGTGCTCCACCTCCCCGTCATATGAAGCAAAGTTGGGTTGCAGAAGGGTCACTTGATGACCTGAGAAGTGCTCCCTAGAGTTTGGGGAGATAGGACTGATAGTAAAGCTGTGACTCAGAACAGACAGAGAGGCAGGGGAGAGTAGCAGGACAAGGCAGGAATGCCCCAGTGTGTCATGTGGGCCAATGAACCCACAGGAGAGAGAGCTCTTGAACCAGCTTGAAAGGAACTCTGACCTAGGACAAGAATTCCCTTGCCCCATGAATCACCATGGCAAAGTCCCAGTGAGGGAGTCTTCAAGAATCCCACGGACACTCCCATCAAGAGTAAAAGGAAGCACTGACTATCCCCTAAACTCAGGGGGCAAGATCACGACAGTAGAAGCTCCTTTCTCCTTATCCTCAGTCCCTTCTGGGACCATTTCTAGAAGGGTCAGAAACAGCAGCTACTGGGCAGGGCACGAGATGGTCAGTAAGAAGCCAACAACAACCCCTCTCCCACCGCTGGCTTCCAGACCCAAAGAAGTACCGAGCTGGGTGGAGGGAGATGCTCCAAGTGGATGAGAACTTGAAGTTCTTATTATGATGCTGGTCCAGACGGCCTAGTTCCTGTAATGAGACTGCTCTGTGCTTTCAATGATGGGAACTCTATGAGATTCACTCAAGATTACATCTCCGAGACTTAGAGAACTTGCCATGCACAGCAAGGTGAAGTGCCAGTGAGAGAAGAGTAAAGTTTTTTGTTTACATCCTGGCTGGTCAGATTGGTTCAATAAGATGACTGCATGTATTCAGTCTATTTGCTTTCTTGTATTTCTTTTCTTTTTCTCCCCAAAGCCCCCTGGTACATAGTTGTGTATTTTCAGTTGTGTGTCCTTCTAGTTGTGGCATGTGGGATGCCACCTCAGCATGGCTTGACAAGCAGCACCATGTCAACGCACAGTTCTCAAACTGGAGAATCCCTGGGCTGCAGAAGCGGTGCGCGTGAACTCAACCACTCAGCCACGGGGCCAGCCCCTGCTTCATTGTATTTCTATTCGCTTTTCTGATGCTTATTTTGAATGCAGACTTTGGCCATTAATTAATGTGAAATTTTAAGTTTGAACTCTTTCTTCCTTAAGCCCAAAATAAAAAGAATAATTCTGCTTAGCCTGTCACTTTGCACATTTAAGAAAAACAATGTTGTCCATCTCAGCCCCGGTAAAAAATGAAGACAGGAATTTGAACCCAAAGCAGAAAGGGGCTGACAAGGAGCCAAATGGAGACGGTGAACAGCTTTCCAGCTTTTCCAGAAATTGCTCATTGCAGTGTGGTTTTATCATCTGTTGGGAAAAAAACTATAAATTCTCAGAATGCTATGTACAAATTTCATTAAATATAACTATAAGGCCATATCGTGGAATGAAAACATTTTATTCTATAAAATATTATGGCGATACTCTCCTTACAACAAATGGTAGGCAACAAAGCCTCTTGACTTTGCTTTCGTACCTGGCAACATCAGTGTGTATCATTTAGTACTATGTTCAAAGTCCAAAGCCAATCCAGACGAGTGAACAAAGGGATGGGAGAGAATGTCCACGATGAGGCTTAAATGATGCTGATGCTCACTCTGGTCCCTCAGAAGAGGATCCCACTTGAGCCCAACCATTCAAGCTGTAAATGCAAGTCTAGGGGTCGTGTGCCCATTTCCGATGGACCAGAGCCTGGGTAAAAGGAAGAAATAGGACATTTTACACATCACTGATTGGAAAAACAAGGAAATAGACAATGTAAGGATAAGTGAACTTCTTTTGCAAAGCAAAAGGATAATTTGGGGCCCTCTAGAAAAAAAGCAGAATGGTAGCCCACCTATTCTGCTTCCACATACACATATCTTCATCACTATGGTTACCAGGTACAAGAGGAAAGAAGGAGGAGAACTAGGATGAAATGCTTAGGGATGCAGATCTCACCAGGTAATAGAGGACCTGTCTCTCAGGATGCTCCTGATCTCCTCCTGGCATCTCTGCTGATGCTCAGGGTTCAGAGCCAGGTGGTAGAGGAGCCAGGAAATGCCCCCTGCCATGGTGTCCTGCTCTGCCAACAGGAACGTGTTCCCCTGGACTTCAGGTCAGTGTCTGTAAAGTTTTCAGTCTAGAAAGTACAACAGAGAGATTTTTACACAATGTCAGTTTATAGATGTTTGGAGTCTCAATCAAAACAATGGTTTTAAGGAAAAAATTAGAGTTTCAAATGAGAGTTTCCATTTTAATTCGGTTCAATAAATATATAGTATGAGCCACACTCTGCCCACAGCATAACTGAGAACAAAGTTAGATAAGGAAAGCAGACCTTGCAAAGAGTTCCTCCACTCATCCTGCTCAATTTTTCCAGATTTTCCAGCACCTCCTCCTGAGGATTTTTCCAGCTTACCCTGTGACCCATTCTCCTGTGTTTCCCGGCACTACTATGTGTCATCATGACAATTCTGTCAAATCAGTAAAAAATTTAATCTTCTCTGACTCCCTCTAGTGACAGAGTACAGAACTCTGTTTACCTCAAACTCTATAGAAGCAATCTATCAGGTCAGAAGTACTGTCAAATTTAGGTCATCAATTTTGCTTCTGTCTCTCTTCCTCACCACTCATCCACCTAGTCACACACTCATCCACCTAATCACTCCACTAGACACCTGAGCAGGCTCAGAAATTTGAAAAATTTATCTGGCCAGAAAGGACAACATGCAGAAAATCCTGGTACTTCCTCTTTGAGTGTTATCCTGCCTCTTATGGGATTATTTTTCCATCCTGGATTAGCTTTTCTGGGGTACAATACTAATTCCCCCTTAGCAAAGTGATAGCAAAGTCAATCAAAGTAAAATCAATCACAGAGCAAGCTATGGCCCATGAATAGCTTCAAATATTGCCTAATGTCCTGAGGAGATATTACATTTAAATGGATGTAATTTTTGCAGATGTTTATTTTCCCATCAAATGACAACCTTTGATCAAAGCTAAAGACATCCACAACAGACCAAAAATACACTTTATGTAGCTAGGTAGGCAATATTATGAAGATGATTTCAAATTTAGATGCAAGTGAAAAATCATTCTATTCTTTCTAAGGCTAATATCTCATTT
>NW_025804345.1:0-4164 GCF_021613505.1 Equus quagga
AAATGAGATATTAGCCTTAGAAAGAATAGAATGATTTTTCACTTGCATCTAAATTTGAAATCATCTTCATAATATTGCCTACCTAGCTACATAAAGTGTATTTTTGGTCTGTTGTGGATGTCTTTAGCTTTGATCAAAGGTTGTCATTTGATGGGAAAATAAACATCTGCAAAAATTACATCCATTTAAATGTAATATCTCCTCAGGACATTAGGCAATATTTGAAGCTATTCATGGGCCATAGCTTGCTCTGTGATTGATTTTACTTTGATTGACTTTGCTATCACTTTGCTAAGGGGGAATTAGTATTGTACCCCAGAAAAGCTAATCCAGGATGGAAAAATAATCCCATAAGAGGCAGGATAACACTCAAAGAGGAAGTACCAGGATTTTCTGCATGTTGTCCTTTCTGGCCAGATAAATTTTTCAAATTTCTGAGCCTGCTCAGGTGTCTAGTGGAGTGATTAGGTGGATGAGTGTGTGACTAGGTGGATGAGTGGTGAGGAAGAGAGACAGAAGCAAAATTGATGACCTAAATTTGACAGTACTTCTGACCTGATAGATTGCTTCTATAGAGTTTGAGGTAAACAGAGTTCTGTACTCTGTCACTAGAGGGAGTCAGAGAAGATTAAATTTTTTACTGATTTGACAGAATTGTCATGATGACACATAGTAGTGCCGGGAAACACAGGAGAATGGGTCACAGGGTAAGCTGGAAAAATCCTCAGGAGGAGGTGCTGGAAAATCTGGAAAAATTGAGCAGGATGAGTGGAGGAACTCTTTGCAAGGTCTGCTTTCCTTATCTAACTTTGTTCTCAGTTATGCTGTGGGCAGAGTGTGGCTCATACTATATATTTATTGAACCGAATTAAAATGGAAACTCTCATTTGAAACTCTAATTTTTTCCTTAAAACCATTGTTTTGATTGAGACTCCAAACATCTATAAACTGACATTGTGTAAAAATCTCTCTGTTGTACTTTCTAGACTGAAAACTTTACAGACACTGACCTGAAGTCCAGGGGAACACGTTCCTGTTGGCAGAGCAGGACACCATGGCAGGGGGCATTTCCTGGCTCCTCTACCACCTGGCTCTGAACCCTGAGCATCAGCAGAGATGCCAGGAGGAGATCAGGAGCATCCTGAGAGACAGGTCCTCTATTACCTGGTGAGATCTGCATCCCTAAGCATTTCATCCTAGTTCTCCTCCTTCTTTCCTCTTGTACCTGGTAACCATAGTGATGAAGATATGTGTATGTGGAAGCAGAATAGGTGGGCTACCATTCTGCTTTTTTTCTAGAGGGCCCCAAATTATCCTTTTGCTTTGCAAAAGAAGTTCACTTATCCTTACATTGTCTATTTCCTTGTTTTTCCAATCAGTGATGTGTAAAATGTCCTATTTCTTCCTTTTACCCAGGCTCTGGTCCATCGGAAATGGGCACACGACCCCTAGACTTGCATTTACAGCTTGAATGGTTGGGCTCAAGTGGGATCCTCTTCTGAGGGACCAGAGTGAGCATCAGCATCATTTAAGCCTCATCGTGGACATTCTCTCCCATCCCTTTGTTCACTCGTCTGGATTGGCTTTGGACTTTGAACATAGTACTAAATGATACACACTGATGTTGCCAGGTACGAAAGCAAAGTCAAGAGGCTTTGTTGCCTACCATTTGTTGTAAGGAGAGTATCGCCATAATATTTTATAGAATAAAATGTTTTCATTCCACGATATGGCCTTATAGTTATATTTAATGAAATTTGTACATAGCATTCTGAGAATTTATAGTTTTTTTCCCAACAGATGATAAAACCACACTGCAATGAGCAATTTCTGGAAAAGCTGGAAAGCTGTTCACCGTCTCCATTTGGCTCCTTGTCAGCCCCTTTCTGCTTTGGGTTCAAATTCCTGTCTTCATTTTTTACCGGGGCTGAGATGGACAACATTGTTTTTCTTAAATGTGCAAAGTGACAGGCTAAGCAGAATTATTCTTTTTATTTTGGGCTTAAGGAAGAAAGAGTTCAAACTTAAAATTTCACATTAATTAATGGCCAAAGTCTGCATTCAAAATAAGCATCAGAAAAGCGAATAGAAATACAATGAAGCAGGGGCTGGCCCCGTGGCTGAGTGGTTGAGTTCACGCGCACCGCTTCTGCAGCCCAGGGATTCTCCAGTTTGAGAACTGTGCGTTGACATGGTGCTGCTTGTCAAGCCATGCTGAGGTGGCATCCCACATGCCACAACTAGAAGGACACACAACTGAAAATACACAACTATGTACCAGGGGGCTTTGGGGAGAAAAAGAAAAGAAATACAAGAAAGCAAATAGACTGAATACATGCAGTCATCTTATTGAACCAATCTGACCAGCCAGGATGTAAACAAAAAACTTTACTCTTCTCTCACTGGCACTTCACCTTGCTGTGCATGGCAAGTTCTCTAAGTCTCGGAGATGTAATCTTGAGTGAATCTCATAGAGTTCCCATCATTGAAAGCACAGAGCAGTCTCATTACAGGAACTAGGCCGTCTGGACCAGCATCATAATAAGAACTTCAAGTTCTCATCCACTTGGAGCATCTCCCTCCACCCAGCTCGGTACTTCTTTGGGTCTGGAAGCCAGCGGTGGGAGAGGGGTTGTTGTTGGCTTCTTACTGACCATCTCGTGCCCTGCCCAGTAGCTGCTGTTTCTGACCCTTCTAGAAATGGTCCCAGAAGGGACTGAGGATAAGGAGAAAGGAGCTTCTACTGTCGTGATCTTGCCCCCTGAGTTTAGGGGATAGTCAGTGCTTCCTTTTACTCTTGATGGGAGTGTCCGTGGGATTCTTGAAGACTCCCTCACTGGGACTTTGCCATGGTGATTCATGGGGCAAGGGAATTCTTGTCCTAGGTCAGAGTTCCTTTCAAGCTGGTTCAAGAGCTCTCTCTCCTGTGGGTTCATTGGCCCACATGACACACTGGGGCATTCCTGCCTTGTCCTGCTACTCTCCCCTGCCTCTCTGTCTGTTCTGAGTCACAGCTTTACTATCAGTCCTATCTCCCCAAACTCTAGGGAGCACTTCTCAGGTCATCAAGTGACCCTTCTGCAACCCAACTTTGCTTCATATGACGGGGAGGTGGAGCACCCTCCTCCATTTTCCTTGGCACTTGGCTTTCCAACAATTCTTTTTAAAGGATGCTTTTATTTTTCTCTGAAAACTCTTAAGCCTCTCTTTTCAACCCTTATACATTCTTGATTTACATGATGAGCTAAGGTGGCAAAACTCCTTTTCAGAAATCTCCTTAAGCAAATCCTTTACTGTTAGTTTAGCACCCACCTCACTTTATAGTGAGGATGGTTGGCACCTGTTTGTTTTCTCTTCCTCTGGGTTCTCAGCTGATCTGAGGCAGATAGAGGCTTATTTTAATATTCTGTTATATAAGCCAATTGCAAAATAGCTTTAATCTGAGAATGATATATACCAGGAACAAACATCAAATAGAAAAATTATATCCACATTACTAAATGGCGATGGAGTCCGAATCCCCCTCCTTCCCTCCCTTGTCCCTTCACAGAGACCAGCTGGGTGAGTTGTTGTCTACTATGATGTGCATCAAGGAGTCACTGCGACTGGCCCTCCAGTCCCATCCATTTGCAGAGAACTCAGCAAGCCCATTACCTACCCAGATGGATGCTCCTTGCCTGCAGGTCTTTGCATTCTTTCCCTAAGCAGTTCTTAGAAACTGTGGGATCCTGGGGACCAAAGTGACGAAGGCCAGCAGGTTTCTCAACTCTCAGAGGAGTCAAAAGACAATCCTAAAGACAGCTGGCTTAGGGTTGGGCACCTGTTAAGAGCTCAGTGGGTAATGCTTTGATCAGGTGGGTTTCAGAGATTTCCCCGAAGGCACATAGTGTTTGCAGCAAAGCTCTGCCTGGAAGTGGTGTTGCCAGAGTCCCAACCCAGGCTTTCTTCCATTGTGGGACATTGTTTCTTAGTTCATTCTTGTTAGGCTGAGTTTGAGACCCAGGGGAGACTTCATGGCAGATGAGCACCATTGTCTTTATCTCGAGGACCTGAGGAGGATTTTGGCTTCATCTTATTGACATCACCCTTATAAGTGTGCAGCACTTAATAGTTTACGGACAGCCTTCAAACAAATTCCCTCATTTTTTCCCCCTTTGAACATGA
>NW_025804346.1:0-1860 GCF_021613505.1 Equus quagga
AAATGAGATATTAGCCTTAGAAAGAATAGAATGATTTTTCACTTGCACCTAAATTTGAAATCATCTTCATAATATTGCCTACCTAGTTATATGAAGTGTATTTTTGGTCTGTTGTGGTTGTCTTTAGCTTTGATCAAAGGTTATCATTTGATGGGAAAATAAACATCTGCAAAAATTACATCTATTTAAGTGTAATATCCCCCCCAGGACATTAGGCAATATTGGAAGCTATTTATGGGCCGTAGCTTGCTCTGTAATTGATTTTACTTTGATTGACTTTGCTATCACTTTGCTAATGGGGAATTATTATTCTACCCCAGAAAAGGTAATCCAGGATGGAAAAATAATCCCTCAAGGATGAGAAGAGGCAGGATAGCACTCAAAGAGGAAGTACCAGGATTTTCTGCATGTTGTCCCTTCTGGCCAGATAAATGTTTCAAATTTCTGAGCCTGCTCAGGTGTCTAGTTAATTGTGTGAGTAGGTGGATGAGTTGGGAGGAGGAGAGACATAAGCAAAATTGATGACCTAAATTTGACAGTACTTCTGACCTGATGGATTGGTTCTATACAGTTTGAGGTAAACAGAATTCTGTACTCTGTCACTAGAGGAAGTCAGAGAAGAATAATTTTTTTACTGATTTGACAGAATTGTCATGATGACACATGGTAGTGCCGGGAAGCACAGGAGAATGGGTCACAGGGTAAGCTGGAAAAATCCTGAGGAGGAGGTGCTGGAAAATCTGGACAAATTGGGCAGGATGACTGGAGGAACTCTTTGCAAGGCCTGCTTTCCTTATCTAACTTTGTTCTCAGTTATGCTGTGGGCAGAGTGTGGCTCATATTATATATTTGTTGAACTGAATTAAAATGGAAACTCTCATTTGAAACTCTAGTTTTTTTCCCTAAAACCATTATTTTGATCGGGGTTCCAAACATCTATAAACTGACATTGCGTAAAAATCTCTCTCTTGTACTTTCTAGGCCGAAAACCTCTCAGACACTGACCTGCAGTCCAAGGTGAACACGTTCCTGTTGGCAGGGCAGCACACCACGACGGGGGGCATTTCCTGGGTCCTCTACCACCTGGCTCTGAACCCTGAGCATCAGCAGAGATGCCGGGAGGAGATCAGGAGCATCCTGAGAGACAGGTCCTCTATTACCTGGTGAGATCTGCATCCCTAAGCATTTCATCCTAGTTCTCCTCCTTCTTTCCTCTTGTACCTGGTAACCATAGTGATGAAGATATGTGTATGTGGAAGCAGAAGAGGTGGACTACCATTCTGCTTTTTTTCTAGAGGGCCCCAAATTATCCTTTTGCTTTTGCAAAAGAAGTTCATTTATCCTTACGTTGTCTATTTCATTGTTTTTCTAATCAGTGACATGTGAAATGCCCTATTTCTTTCTTTTACCCAGGCTCGGGTGCATTGGAAATGGGGTTTGCTCCCTAGACTTGCATTTAGAGTTTGAATGGTTTGGCTCAAGTGGGCTCCTCTTCTGAGGGACCGGAGTGAGTATCTGCATCATTTAAGCCTCATCATGGACATTCTCTCCCATCCCCTTGTTCGCTCATCGGGATTGGCTTTGGACTTTGAACATAGTGCTAAATGATACACACTGATGTTGCCAGGGATGAAAGCAAAGTCCAGAGGCTCTGTTGCCTACCATTTGTTGTAAGGAGAGAATCGCAATAATATTTTAGAGAATAAAATGTTTTTATTCCACAATATGGCCTTATAGTTACATTTAATGAAATTTGTGCATAGCATTCTGAGAACTTATAGTTTTTTTCAACAGATAATAAAACCACACTGCAAAGAGCAATTTCTGGAAAAGCTGGAAAGCTGTTCACCATCTCCATTT
>NW_025804347.1:0-6707 GCF_021613505.1 Equus quagga
ACCTAGAGATAAGCATTATTAATAACGCCAGGGGCTCTTTTGGTCTTTTTTTTTTTTTTTTTTTTGAGTGTATACATTCATACATTTTTTTGTACACAACTTTGATCAAACAATATGACTTTTTTTGTAACAACTTTCTGGAGATATAATTCACATACCATTCAATTCACCCTGTTAAAGTAGTGGACAAACCAACAGGTCTTAGTGTATTCACGGAGCTGTGTAACCAACGCCACAATCAATTTTAGAACATTTTTATCACCTACGAAAGTAGTCCAGACCCTTTCATTGTCAGTCTCCCATCCCTCCCCTCCCCCAGCCCTGGGCAACCTCCACTCTACTTTCTGTCTCTGTGGATTTACCTATTCTGGACACTTTGCATAATCAGAATTGTACAACATGCTCTTTTGTGACTGACTCCTTTCACTCAGCATAACGTTGTCAGGGTCCATCCATGTTGTATCAGGACACGTTCCCCTTGCTACATGATCCGTTCCCGCAGTAGCATGCTGCTTCATTCCATTATCTTCTAAACATCTATACTGAGATACAGTTCACCTATTTAAAATACACACTTCGATTTATTTTAGTGTTGTCATGGAGGTGTGCAACCACCACCATAATCTATTTTAGAACATTGTCATCACCTCAAATTTCATTCCTCTTTATTCCCAAATCATATTCCATTGCATAGGCGTCCCACAATATTTATCCATTCATCAGCTCGTGGACATTTGCACCTTGAGACTATTAAGAAGAACGCTGCCATGAACATCTGAGTACAAGTGTTGGTGGGGACATATGTTTCCATTTCTCTGGGAGTGGAATTGCTGGGTCACATGCTCACCTCCATGTTTACCCTTTTGAGGACCTGCCAGACAAACCATGTGAATTTTATCCAAAGTGTCCCAGTTTATTAATCATATGCACTATCACAAATTCTTAAATGTTCTTTGAACACTTGGCTTTAGTGTTTGCAGAGCTCCAAATCTCAGTTAACAATCCTTGTTAGTGGGCATTTAGATTATTTCCAATTTTTGTGTTATAAACAGCATTTCAGTGGACGTCGTTGGGCATCAATCTTTTTCTGTGTCTCTGTTTATTTCTGTAGAGCAGATTAGTCAGACCATCGGGTCAAAGGTCACAGGCAGTTCTAAGGCTCTCAGTGCATAAGGACAACTTGCCTTCAAAAAAGTTGTGTCAGGTAGATTCTCACAAGTTGAGTGTGGGAATGCCAATGGCACACCAGCTTTTATTCTGTCTCCTGAGGTCACCAGGACAGGGACTTTGGGCATCTTGACCCTGTGCCCAGCTCAATGTGCAGCACATCATGTGAGTTCATGTTACATAAATAAGGGAGAGCAGAGGAAGGCCCTGGTTACTATACGGACCATGGGGGCTGAGGAGGGTACGGGTGTCTGAGTCATCATGAAGTCTGGCTCCATAGGACTTACCAGCAGTTGACACTGGGACTCAGGGCAGACTCAGTGGTAACAAGGCATGGCGAGGCCCAGAACCCTCCGTGTGGAAGTGAAGTGGCCGATGGAAGATGAGGAAGCCACACTCCACAGTCATTTAGGGGCAGATGCTGGTGGGGACGGTCTGTAGACTGGCAGCAACTCTGTTCTGTGCTCCACTCTGCGGGCAGCAGTCTTTATGCAAAGCCCGGGAAGAATGACCTTCACTGAGCTGGTGAGGTCCTCAAACCCTCTGCTCACCTGGACCTCCTGAGGAGACACCCAGGACCAGGCAGCACATCGTCACTTTCTGAGAACCTGACTTCTTTCACTTACACACACAGGGCCTCGAAGAAGCTCCTTAGGACAGCTTCTCTCCTATGGATGACAACGTCATTACTCCCCAAACTGTTAAAACAGAGGAGGGAAGGGGCACAAGGGGGTTTCTGGGGGCCTGCTCTATTTCTTGATTAGGGGCTGGTTACCTAGGTGGATGCTGTTTGTGAAAATTCACCAGACCCTGCCCTTAATCCATGTGCACTTTGCAGCATAAATGTTGTTCCTCAGTAAAAAATGAAAACCAGAGAGGTTGAGGGAAGAGAACCAGCACTGACTCTGTCTCTGCACAGGCCCTTTCTGTGGGTTCTGTCATGTCATCCCCGCTCACAGTGACCCTGCCTGGTAGGTATCAGCCGTGTTTCACATGGACACAGGGCTGACTCCTGGGAAGGCTTTTACATGGACTGTAAGGATTCAGAAGTATTTCCCTTAAAGCTGAGGATAGCATCTGGGCCAGGCAGAGGAGACTAATAATAACAGGGAAGGAAGAGGAAGTAGAACATTGTGTCTAGACTAGTGTTGATCTCGGATTCAGAATCCAGGATCTAACATTGATGGATCAGGATTTGCTTCCAGGCCTGTCTGATTCCAATTCCTGTTGGGTTTCCATTATGCTAAACAAGGATATTTGTCACCAGGTGCCTCAAGCCTGAAGACTGGAACTGTGAAAACACATCTCTGGAGAGGCTTTGACTCAAGTCTGGATTCAAAGAAAGCAGGGTTAGAATAAGCAGTGATTTGTGACTAGACTTTCTTTTAATAAAAGTATTTTGTATTTGGCAAGTCTCTCCTTAGTGTTTAACTGCCTTAGAAAAGAATAACATTTTTTTCTGTATTAAAAAGGTAAAATTGAATGGAAAGGGGTCCTGATCTCCCCCTCGGCCACACAGTGAATCTTCCAGCACCAGGATCCCTGGCAGGCAGGACAGGCTGGGGGGAGGCAGCCGCCTTGCAAGTGCTGACCCTGCAAATCCAAATGTCAGTGAACAGTGAGCATCCTGCCTCCAAGCCGGCTCTTCTCTCCCAGCTGATGAAGAACCCAGGCAGGGGTCCAAGGTGAGGCCAGGGCGGGACCCAACTCAGGAGCAGGAGTGGAGCTGGAGGGGCGTCAGAACCCACTTCAGGCCTGGGCTGCAACTTGACTCCGTCAGGCTGTGTACCTGGGCAGGGCACACTGTTTCCCTAATCCCCACTTTCTCCCTGTAAAACCCCTCAAATGGCTGTTGGGAAAATCTGAGGGAGGGTTCATGAAAACCTCCTACAGAGAAATCCAGCAGTTCCAGGGCAGTCTGTCATGGATCCTCCTGTACAGACGTGAGAACACCAAAGCAGCCTTCACTTCACCTGGGATTCCTGGACATGGAAGAAACGCACACACGCACACACACTGAGACCAGCTGAGCCCAGGGAGTCCCGGAGAGCAGCGTGACACAGAAGGAGGGACTCCTCATCTCTGCTGACCTGGCCAAGCACAGCCCCACTGCCTCTGCTCAGAAGGTGTCTCCATGGGACAGAATGTCCTGGGTGCGGCTGCAGGGCTAGGAGAGACGAAGGGAGTGGGTGCTGGCCGTGTGCCCACCCAGGGCCTGGCTCTGTGCCAAGGACAAGGATGCAGACACACAAGACACACTCCTGCCCGTAAAGAGCTCACCCATTGCGGGGAAGAGAGGAAAAGGAACATCACAAAAATGCAGTGTGATGAGTGCAGCGAGGGAGTGTGCACCAGCTCTCCTGGGAGTAAAGGTTAGGTGGGGACAGAACCCCTGATCTGACTTCTACAGGTGAGGTGGGTGGAGCTGGGCATTTCAGCAAGAAGAGCAGCAGGAGCAACCGCAGAGAGAGAAACCGCCCCGTGTGCATGGAGACTTCCAGGCAGCTTGGAGGGAGAGGATGGATTTCAGAATGAGAGAGAAGAGCAGGGTTGGCAGAGCCCAGATCCTGAGGACAAACTATGAATGACACACCGCTAAGCTTGGATTCATCCAGAGGAAAGTCACTGATGAGTTTAAAGCAGGGAGGGACAGGGGCACGTTTCTGGGTTAGAAAAATCACCTGGGAGTAGGTAGGAATTATGGGCCAGAGAAGAGAAACTAGCAGGATCACAGACCTAGAGGAGGGGAGGTGAGAAGGAGGAGCAGGCAGCCTGACTCTCTGTAGGAGGTGAGATGAAGGAGGAAGATGTGGGAAAGATGGGGGGACAAGCACTGGGCCCAGCTTCTGATGGAAGATGTCTCTCTGACCAAGAGGAAGCCTGGAGAGGGAGATGCTGCAATCAGTTCAAACTCTCAGAATCCGATGTGCCTATGGGCCATCTTGGGCCCATCCAGCAGGTGGCTGGAAGTGGGGATCCAGAGCTTAAGAGAGAGTCTGGGTTCCTGCCAAGGGCTGGAGAGGGGTGAGCCTCAGGCTGGGGACGGGGTGCTGCAGGGGCTCCTCTGCCAGTTGAGGGAGCTGAGGGCCATGCAGGGCTGTATCCCCTGGAGCTGGTGGTACTCTCCTCTGAGCACATGCTGTTGCCACAGTGGTCCTCGTGGAGCTGCTCTACCCTAGATTGCACCTCTCCTCTTTGTCTTCTGCTCTCAGCCCTCCTCAGCCACTGTCTCCCCACTGGCATCCCTGGAGGAAGGAACCATGCTGTGCACACAAGGCCTCAGGTAGGTCTGAGCCTGGGTCCAGAAAAGCCAAAGGAAGAGCAGGGGAGAAGGTGAAGGGGAGGCAAGGATGCCCTGGCCATCTTCAGCAGAGCAGCTCTCCAGTGGGCTGAGGAGGAGGAAGAAGAGCTGGGAGGGAAGGGTGGAGGGGAGAGGAGTCTGCAGAAGTGCATGGGCCAGGCCATAGATGGGTGAGTGATGGCAAAAGGAAGAAGGGGTCACAAAAAGAAGCCAGGATCCCATCACCCCCTCGGGTCTCTGGAAGATGTGTTCCCTGCTGCCACTGGAGTGGGAGAGGTGACAGATGAGGGATCTATGTGGACAGGCACAGACAGGTCTGTGCTGGGGCCTCCCCCATCAGGCTAGCACTCACAACAAGAATCCTCAGTGTCTCGTTGACCTGGAGGCCCAGGCCCAGGTTCACGGCTCCCCACAGAGATGCAGTTGTTGCTGCAACAGAAATATATGTGCCTTGTGCTGTCTTGCACACAGATTTCCTCAGGGTCCCAGCTGGAGGTGCTGGTGCACCCACGGGGTCAGGCTTCACATTCCAGCCTCCAAACACACCCTGGGGACCCTGGATGGGTCGGTGAGTAAAAGCTGGATAATGACCCCACTTCGCTGGAGGCTCCCAGTGTTCAGATAGATCACCTGGCAACACACCCAGAGTGTCCCTCCCCACCTAGTGGAGACCAGCAGCTGCTCCCTGGCCCTCAGAGCCCAGCAGGTGCTTCCCTGTGTTTTGCCCCAGCTGGCACCCTGTCCCTATCACCATGACAGCTTCTGTTCTAGAAAAACACCCTGCTCCCTCTCCACATCCTCTCCTCCTTCTCCTGCTCCTGCATCTGCTGGACCTGAATGCCAGGCCTCAGCACAGCTCTTGGCCACATTGTCTGAGAGCCAGTCCCACTTCTCTTCAACTTCTCAGACCCCAGCTCTGGCCTTGAAATTCAGCATCTCTCATGACCTCCTCTGGCCTTGGCTCTTTCCATAGGGAGCAGAGCTTGGCAAGATTGCAGCAGGCAGGCCCTGGTCACTCTGGCAGTCAGGACTTCTTGGCCCTCTGCCTCTTTCCTTCCATCTGGTGTGCAACTCCTGCTCTGGTTACGTGCTGAGGCCTGGGACCCTGCCTGGGCCTGGAGGAGCAGCCCCCACACAGCAGGCCACCAGCAGCCATGTGCAGAGGAGGGCATGTGAGTACCCACTCTGCACCAGGCTCTCTGAAGGTGCTTTACACATACATTTGTGACTCCCACCTCCCTCACCTATGCAGTGGGAGTTACGAGCCCCAATGTTAGACTGATGAACTGCAGTGAGAAGGATGGAGCTGGGTGCTCTCGGATTGCGGCTCAGGCCCCATCATGCATAGAGGGTGGTAGGTTTGGGAATTAAAGTGCTGAACAGCAGCAAGATCACAGAGCCCCTGGTCCTTGGGGTGGCTATGGGCCCGGAGACTGTGACACAGGGGGCACTCCATGCTCCCTGTGCTCCCCACCTCATGTTGAGTTCCTCCAACGTGTTGTTGGTCTTAAGTTCCTCACCCACCATGGAGGCTCTAGGATCTCCAACCCATTGTATGAGATGTCCAGGACTCTCAGGAAGATGTTTACCAGGAATGCAAAAGAGCGAAACCATGGCACCACATGTGATGGTGGAGAAAGTCAGGGGCCACAGCCTCAGAGCCAAGGAGGCCCAAGGTGCAAAGAGCAGGGACCGAGTGTAGAAGGGCAGAGTCCAGGTTAGAGTCTTGTGTCTTGGATGGTGGTGAGCAGTGGGGCCGAACCCCTGGAAGTACAGTGGAGAGAGAGTTGTGAATGTGAATGACCCTCAGAGCCTGGGGTCTGCCACGTGGCAGCAGCCCCCAGAGACACAGTGATCAGGCCGTACACCCACTTGGGGGCCTCTCAAGGGCAGGGACCTGGAGGCACAGAGTAGCCCAGGGGCCCAGGAGGGTTCCAGTGAGGGGCTGTTGGGGGCTGTGATGGGGAGAAGGGGGCACCTTATGGATGTTCTGGAAAGACAGAGCCTGACCTGCCACCTTCTGGGGCCGGAGCCCAGGTCAGCCCCTGTCAGAGGGCAAAGCAGTGGCTGCTGTTCCTTAGGAGGACCCACAGAGGGAGCTGGCACCTGCTGGCGCCTTCTGCCACCCTGGCAGGGGCTGGAGCCACCTGTTCCCGAGGCCTACAAGCCACCACAACCAAGGGAGTAGGTGGGCTGTTTGAGAGTGTCTGGGATCCCAGGGTGCCAGGGCATCATCTCA
>NW_025804348.1:0-6707 GCF_021613505.1 Equus quagga
TGAGATGATGCCCTGGCACCCTGGGATCCCAGACACTCTCAAACAGCCCACCTACTCCCTTGGTTGTGGTGGCTTGTAGGCCTCGGGAACAGGTGGCTCCAGCCCCTGCCAGGGTGGCAGAAGGCGCCAGCAGGTGCCAGCTCCCTCTGTGGGTCCTCCTAAGGAACAGCAGCCACTGCTTTGCCCTCTGACAGGGGCTGACCTGGGCTCCGGCCCCAGAAGGTGGCAGGTCAGGCTCTGTCTTTCCAGAACATCCATAAGGTGCCCCCTTCTCCCCATCACAGCCCCCAACAGCCCCTCACTGGAACCCTCCTGGGCCCCTGGGCTACTCTGTGCCTCCAGGTCCCTGCCCTTGAGAGGCCCCCAAGTGGGTGTACGGCCTGATCACTGTGTCTCTGGGGGCTGCTGCCACGTGGCAGACCCCAGGCTCTGAGGGTCATTCACATTCACAACTCTCTCTCCACTGTACTTCCAGGGGTTCGGCCCCACTGCTCACCACCATCCAAGACACAAGACTCTAACCTGGACTCTGCCCTTCTACACTCGGTCCCTGCTCTTTGCACCTTGGGCCTCCTTGGCTCTGAGGCTGTGGCCCCTGACTTTCTCCACCATCACATGTGGTGCCATGGTTTCGCTCTTTTGCATTCCTGGTAAACATCTTCCTGAGAGTCCTGGACATCTCATACAATGGGTTGGAGATCCTAGAGCCTCCATGGTGGGTGAGGAACTTAAGACCAACAACACGTTGGAGGAACTCAACATGAGGTGGGGAGCACAGGGAGCATGGAGTGCCCCCTGTGTCACAGTCTCCGGGCCCATAGCCACCCCAAGGACCAGGGGCTCTGTGATCTTGCTGCTGTTCAGCACTTTAATTCCCAAACCTACCACCCTCTATGCATGATGGGGCCTGAGCCGCAATCCGAGAGCACCCAGCTCCATCCTTCTCACTGCAGTTCATCAGTCTAACATTGGGGCTCGTAACTCCCACTGCATAGGTGAGGGAGGTGGGAGTCACAAATGTATGTGTAAAGCACCTTCAGAGAGCCTGGTGCAGAGTGGGTACTCACATGCCCTCCTCTGCACATGGCTGCTGGTGGCCTGCTGTGTGGGGGCTGCTCCTCCAGGCCCAGGCAGGGTCCCAGGCCTCAGCACGTAACCAGAGCAGGAGTTGCACACCAGATGGAAGGAAAGAGGCAGAGGGCCAAGAAGTCCTGACTGCCAGAGTGACCAGGGCCTGCCTGCTGCAATCTTGCCAAGCTCTGCTCCCTATGGAAAGAGCCAAGGCCAGAGGAGGTCATGAGAGATGCTGAATTTCAAGGCCAGAGCTGGGGTCTGAGAAGTTGAAGAGAAGTGGGACTGGCTCTCAGACAATGTGGCCAAGAGCTGTGCTGAGGCCTGGCATTCAGGTCCAGCAGATGCAGGAGCAGGAGAAGGAGGAGAGGATGTGGAGAGGGAGCAGGGTGTTTTTCTAGAACAGAAGCTGTCATGGTGATAGGGACAGGGTGCCAGCTGGGGCAAAACACAGGGAAGCACCTGCTGGGCTCTGAGGGCCAGGGAGCAGCTGCTGGTCTCCACTAGGTGGGGAGGGACACTCTGGGTGTGTTGCCAGGTGATCTATCTGAACACTGGGAGCCTCCAGCGAAGTGGGGTCATTATCCAGCTTTTACTCACCGACCCATCCAGGGTCCCCAGGGTGTGTTTGGAGGCTGGAATGTGAAGCCTGACCCCGTGGGTGCACCAGCACCTCCAGCTGGGACCCTGAGGAAATCTGTGTGCAAGACAGCACAAGGCACATATATTTCTGTTGCAGCAACAACTGCATCTCTGTGGGGAGCCGTGAACCTGGGCCTGGGCCTCCAGGTCAACGAGACACTGAGGATTCTTGTTGTGAGTGCTAGCCTGATGGGGGAGGCCCCAGCACAGACCTGTCTGTGCCTGTCCACATAGATCCCTCATCTGTCACCTCTCCCACTCCAGTGGCAGCAGGGAACACATCTTCCAGAGACCCGAGGGGGTGATGGGATCCTGGCTTCTTTTTGTGACCCCTTCTTCCTTTTGCCATCACTCACCCATCTATGGCCTGGCCCATGCACTTCTGCAGACTCCTCTCCCCTCCACCCTTCCCTCCCAGCTCTTCTTCCTCCTCCTCAGCCCACTGGAGAGCTGCTCTGCTGAAGATGGCCAGGGCATCCTTGCCTCCCCTTCACCTTCTCCCCTGCTCTTCCTTTGGCTTTTCTGGACCCAGGCTCAGACCTACCTGAGGCCTTGTGTGCACAGCATGGTTCCTTCCTCCAGGGATGCCAGTGGGGAGACAGTGGCTGAGGAGGGCTGAGAGCAGAAGACAAAGAGGAGAGGTGCAATCTAGGGTAGAGCAGCTCCACGAGGACCACTGTGGCAACAGCATGTGCTCAGAGGAGAGTACCACCAGCTCCAGGGGATACAGCCCTGCATGGCCCTCAGCTCCCTCAACTGGCAGAGGAGCCCCTGCAGCACCCCGTCCCCAGCCTGAGGCTCACCCCTCTCCAGCCCTTGGCAGGAACCCAGACTCTCTCTTAAGCTCTGGATCCCCACTTCCAGCCACCTGCTGGATGGGCCCAAGATGGCCCATAGGCACATCGGATTCTGAGAGTTTGAACTGATTGCAGCATCTCCCTCTCCAGGCTTCCTCTTGGTCAGAGAGACATCTTCCATCAGAAGCTGGGCCCAGTGCTTGTCCCCCCATCTTTCCCACATCTTCCTCCTTCATCTCACCTCCTACAGAGAGTCAGGCTGCCTGCTCCTCCTTCTCACCTCCCCTCCTCTAGGTCTGTGATCCTGCTAGTTTCTCTTCTCTGGCCCATAATTCCTACCTACTCCCAGGTGATTTTTCTAACCCAGAAACGTGCCCCTGTCCCTCCCTGCTTTAAACTCATCAGTGACTTTCCTCTGGATGAATCCAAGCTTAGCGGTGTGTCATTCATAGTTTGTCCTCAGGATCTGGGCTCTGCCAACCCTGCTCTTCTCTCTCATTCTGAAATCCATCCTCTCCCTCCAAGCTGCCTGGAAGTCTCCATGCACACGGGGCGGTTTCTCTCTCTGCGGTTGCTCCTGCTGCTCTTCTTGCTGAAATGCCCAGCTCCACCCACCTCACCTGTAGAAGTCAGATCAGGGGTTCTGTCCCCACCTAACCTTTACTCCCAGGAGAGCTGGTGCACACTCCCTCGCTGCACTCATCACACTGCATTTTTGTGATGTTCCTTTTCCTCTCTTCCCCGCAATGGGTGAGCTCTTTACGGGCAGGAGTGTGTCTTGTGTGTCTGCATCCTTGTCCTTGGCACAGAGCCAGGCCCTGGGTGGGCACACGGCCAGCACCCACTCCCTTCGTCTCTCCTAGCCCTGCAGCCGCACCCAGGACATTCTGTCCCATGGAGACACCTTCTGAGCAGAGGCAGTGGGGCTGTGCTTGGCCAGGTCAGCAGAGATGAGGAGTCCCTCCTTCTGTGTCACGCTGCTCTCCGGGACTCCCTGGGCTCAGCTGGTCTCAGTGTGTGTGCGTGTGTGCGTTTCTTCCATGTCCAGGAATCCCAGGTGAAGTGAAGGCTGCTTTGGTGTTCTCACGTCTGTACAGGAGGATCCATGACAGACTGCCCTGGAACTGCTGGATTTCTCTGTAGGAGGTTTTCATGAACCCTCCCTCAGATTTTCCCAACAGCCATTTGAGGGGTTTTACAGGGAGAAAGTGGGGATTAGGGAAACAGTGTGCCCTGCCCAGGTACACAGCCTGACGGAGTCAAGTTGCAGCCCAGGCCTGAAGTGGGTTCTGACGCCCCTCCAGCTCCACTCCTGCTCCTGAGTTGGGTCCCGCCCTGGCCTCACCTTGGACCCCTGCCTGGGTTCTTCATCAGCTGGGAGAGAAGAGCCGGCTTGGAGGCAGGATGCTCACTGTTCACTGACATTTGGATTTGCAGGGTCAGCACTTGCAAGGCGGCTGCCTCCCCCCAGCCTGTCCTGCCTGCCAGGGATCCTGGTGCTGGAAGATTCACTGTGTGGCCGAGGGGGAGATCAGGACCCCTTTCCATTCAATTTTACCTTTTTAATACAGAAAAAAATGTTATTCTTTTCTAAGGCAGTTAAACACTAAGGAGAGACTTGCCAAATACAAAATACTTTTATTAAAAGAAAGTCTAGTCACAAATCACTGCTTATTCTAACCCTGCTTTCTTTGAATCCAGACTTGAGTCAAAGCCTCTCCAGAGATGTGTTTTCACAGTTCCAGTCTTCAGGCTTGAGGCACCTGGTGACAAATATCCTTGTTTAGCATAATGGAAACCCAACAGGAATTGGAATCAGACAGGCCTGGAAGCAAATCCTGATCCATCAATGTTAGATCCTGGATTCTGAATCCGAGATCAACACTAGTCTAGACACAATGTTCTACTTCCTCTTCCTTCCCTGTTATTATTAGTCTCCTCTGCCTGGCCCAGATGCTATCCTCAGCTTTAAGGGAAATACTTCTGAATCCTTACAGTCCATGTAAAAGCCTTCCCAGGAGTCAGCCCTGTGTCCATGTGAAACACGGCTGATACCTACCAGGCAGGGTCACTGTGAGCGGGGATGACATGACAGAACCCACAGAAAGGGCCTGTGCAGAGACAGAGTCAGTGCTGGTTCTCTTCCCTCAACCTCTCTGGTTTTCATTTTTTACTGAGGAACAACATTTATGCTGCAAAGTGCACATGGATTAAGGGCAGGGTCTGGTGAATTTTCACAAACAGCATCCACCTAGGTAACCAGCCCCTAATCAAGAAATAGAGCAGGCCCCCAGAAACCCCCTTGTGCCCCTTCCCTCCTCTGTTTTAACAGTTTGGGGAGTAATGACGTTGTCATCCATAGGAGAGAAGCTGTCCTAAGGAGCTTCTTCGAGGCCCTGTGTGTGTAAGTGAAAGAAGTCAGGTTCTCAGAAAGTGACGATGTGCTGCCTGGTCCTGGGTGTCTCCTCAGGAGGTCCAGGTGAGCAGAGGGTTTGAGGACCTCACCAGCTCAGTGAAGGTCATTCTTCCCGGGCTTTGCATAAAGACTGCTGCCCGCAGAGTGGAGCACAGAACAGAGTTGCTGCCAGTCTACAGACCGTCCCCACCAGCATCTGCCCCTAAATGACTGTGGAGTGTGGCTTCCTCATCTTCCATCGGCCACTTCACTTCCACACGGAGGGTTCTGGGCCTCGCCATGCCTTGTTACCACTGAGTCTGCCCTGAGTCCCAGTGTCAACTGCTGGTAAGTCCTATGGAGCCAGACTTCATGATGACTCAGACACCCGTACCCTCCTCAGCCCCCATGGTCCGTATAGTAACCAGGGCCTTCCTCTGCTCTCCCTTATTTATGTAACATGAACTCACATGATGTGCTGCACATTGAGCTGGGCACAGGGTCAAGATGCCCAAAGTCCCTGTCCTGGTGACCTCAGGAGACAGAATAAAAGCTGGTGTGCCATTGGCATTCCCACACTCAACTTGTGAGAATCTACCTGACACAACTTTTTTGAAGGCAAGTTGTCCTTATGCACTGAGAGCCTTAGAACTGCCTGTGACCTTTGACCCGATGGTCTGACTAATCTGCTCTACAGAAATAAACAGAGACACAGAAAAAGATTGATGCCCAACGACGTCCACTGAAATGCTGTTTATAACACAAAAATTGGAAATAATCTAAATGCCCACTAACAAGGATTGTTAACTGAGATTTGGAGCTCTGCAAACACTAAAGCCAAGTGTTCAAAGAACATTTAAGAATTTGTGATAGTGCATATGATTAATAAACTGGGACACTTTGGATAAAATTCACATGGTTTGTCTGGCAGGTCCTCAAAAGGGTAAACATGGAGGTGAGCATGTGACCCAGCAATTCCACTCCCAGAGAAATGGAAACATATGTCCCCACCAACACTTGTACTCAGATGTTCATGGCAGCGTTCTTCTTAATAGTCTCAAGGTGCAAATGTCCACGAGCTGATGAATGGATAAATATTGTGGGACGCCTATGCAATGGAATATGATTTGGGAATAAAGAGGAATGAAATTTGAGGTGATGACAATGTTCTAAAATAGATTATGGTGGTGGTTGCACACCTCCATGACAACACTAAAATAAATCGAAGTGTGTATTTTAAATAGGTGAACTGTATCTCAGTATAGATGTTTAGAAGATAATGGAATGAAGCAGCATGCTACTGCGGGAACGGATCATGTAGCAAGGGGAACGTGTCCTGATACAACATGGATGGACCCTGACAACGTTATGCTGAGTGAAAGGAGTCAGTCACAAAAGAGCATGTTGTACAATTCTGATTATGCAAAGTGTCCAGAATAGGTAAATCCACAGAGACAGAAAGTAGAGTGGAGGTTGCCCAGGGCTGGGGGAGGGGAGGGATGGGAGACTGACAATGAAAGGGTCTGGACTACTTTCGTAGGTGATAAAAATGTTCTAAAATTGATTGTGGCGTTGGTTACACAGCTCCGTGAATACACTAAGACCTGTTGGTTTGTCCACTACTTTAACAGGGTGAATTGAATGGTATGTGAATTATATCTCCAGAAAGTTGTTACAAAAAAAGTCATATTGTTTGATCAAAGTTGTGTACAAAAAAATGTATGAATGTATACACTCAAAAAAAAAAAAAAAAAAAAGACCAAAAGAGCCCCTGGCGTTATTAATAATGCTTATCTCTAGGT
>NW_025804349.1:0-2823 GCF_021613505.1 Equus quagga
ACCTAGAGATAAGCATTATTAATAACGCCAGGGGCTCTTTTGGTCTTCTTTTTTTTTTTTTTTTTTTTTTTTTTGAGTGTATACATTCGGGACAAGCACTGGGCCCAGCTTCTGATGGAAGATGTTTCCCCGACCAAGAGGCAGCCGGGAGAGGGAGGTGATGCGTTCAGGTCAGACTCTCAGAATCCAATGCGCCTAAGGGCCATCTGAAGACCGTCCAGCAGATGGCTGCAAATGGGGATCCAGAGCTTAAGAGAGAGTCTGGGTTCCAGCCAAGGGCAGGAGGGGGGTGAGCCTCAGGCTGGGGACGGGAGTGCTGCAGGGGCTCCTCTGCCAGTTGAGGGAGCTGAGGGCCATGCAGGGCTGGATCCCCTGGAGCTGGTGGTACTGTCCTCTGAGCACATGCTGTTGGCACAGTGGTCCTTGTGGACCTGCTCCACCCTCGACTGCACCTCTCTTCTCTGTCTTCTGCTCTCAGCCCTGCTCAGCCACTCCCTCCCCACTGGCATCCCTGGGGGAAGGAACCATGCTGTGCACAGAAGGCCTCAGGTAGGTCTGAGCCTGGGTCCTGCAAGGCCAGAGGAAGAGCAGGGGAGAAGGGGAAGGGGAAGCAAGGGTGTCCTTGCCGTCTTCAGCAGAGGAGCTCTCCAGTGGGCTGAGGAGGAGGAAGGACAGCTGGGAGGGAAGGACGAAGAGGGGAGGAGTCTGCAGAAGTGCATCGTCCAGGCCAGAAATGCGTGAGTGATGGCAAAAGGAAGAAGGGGTCATTAGAAGAAGCCAGGAGGTGCACTTCCCATTGGGGCTCTGGAACCTGTGTACCCTGCTGCCATTGGAGTGTGAGAGGTGACAGAGGAGGGATCTGTGCGGACAGGCACAGGCAGGTCTGTGCTGGGGCCTCCCCCGTCAGGCTAGCACTCACAACAAGAATCCTCAGTGTCTGGTTGAGCCAGTGCCCCAGGCCCAGGCTCAGGGCTCCCACCATACAGATGCAGTTGTTGCTGCAACAGAAAGACACTTGCATTGTGCTATCGTGCAAAGAAATTTCCCCAGGGTCCCAGCTGGAGCTGCTGGTGCATCCACAGGGTCAGACTTCATACTCCTACCTCCACACACATGCTGGGGACCACCCTGGGCAGATCAGTGAGTAAAAGCTGGATAATGACCCTGCTTCACTGGAGGCTCCCAGTTTTCAGGGAGATCACCCAGCAACATGCCCAGAGCGTCCCTCCCCCCTGGTGGAGACCTGCAGCTGCTCCCTGGCCCTCAGAGCTCAGCAGGTGCTCCCCCGTGTTCCACCCCAGCTGGCACCCTGTCCTTATCACCATGACAGCTTCTGTTCTGGAACCAGCTGCCTCTCCACATCCTCTCCTCCTCCTCCTGCTTCTGCTGGACCTGAACACCAGACCTCAGCACAGCTCTTGGTCACATTGGGAATCAGTCTCACTTCTCTCTGACTTCTCAGACCCCAGCTCTGGCCTTGAATTTCAGCATCTCCCGTGGCCTCCTCTGGCCTTGGCTCCTTCCATGAGGAGCAGAGCTGGGCAAGATTGCAGCGAGTAGGCCCTGCTCACTCTGGCAGCCACGACCTCTTGGGCCTCTGCCTCTTTCCTTCCCTCTGGCATGCAGTTCCTGCTCTGGTTACCTGCTGAGGCCTGGGACACTGCCTGGGCCTGAAGGAGCAGCCCCCAAACAGAAGGCCCCGAGCAGTCATGTGCTGAGCAGAGCATGTGAGCACCCACCCTGCACCAGGCCCTCTGAAGAGGTTTTACACATACGTTTGCAGCTCCCAGCCCCCTGCCCATGCAGTGGGAATTACGAGCCCCAGTGTTTGAATGATGAACTCCAGTGAGAAGGATGGAGCTGGGCGCTCTCGGATTGCGGCGCAGGCCCCATCATGGGTAGACTGTGGTAGGTTTGGGAATTAAAGTGCTGAACAGCAGCAAGATCACAGAGCCCCTGGTCCTTGGAGTGGCTATGGGCCTGGAGACTGTGACAGAGGGGGCACCCTGTGCTCCCCACCTCATTTTGAGTTCCTCCAAAGTGTTGTTGGTCTTAAGTGCCTCACCCACCATGGAGGCTCCAGGATCTCCAACTCCTTGTATGAGAAGTCCAGGAATCTCAGGAAGATGTTTACCTGGAATGCAAATGAGGGAAGCCGAGGCACCACATGTGATGGTGGAGAAAGTCAGGGGCCACAGCCTCAGCACCCAGGAGGCCCGAGGTGAAAAGAGCAGGGACCGAGAGTGGAAAGGCAGAGTCCAGGTTAGAGTCTTGTGTCTTGGATGGTGGTGAGCAGCGGGGCAGAACCCCTGGAAGTACAGTGGAGAGAGGGGTGTGAATGTGAATGACCCTCAGAGCCTGGAGGGCTGCCATGTGGCAGCAGGCCACAGAGACACAGCGATCAGATCCCATGCCCACTTGGGGGCCTCTCAAGGGCAGGGGCCCTGAGGCACGGAGTGGCTCAGGGGCCCAGGAGGGCTCCAGGGTGGGCTGTAGGGGGTTGCGATGGGGAGAAGGGGGCACCTTATGGATGTGCTGGGAAGACAGAGCCTGACCTGCCACCTTCTGGGGCCGGAGCCCAGGTCAGCCCCTGTCAGAGGGCAAAGCAGTGGCTGCTGTTCCTTAGGAGGACCCACAGAGGGAGCTGGCACCTGCTGGTGCCTTCTGCCATCCTGGCAGGGACTGGAGCCACCTGTTCCTGATGCCTACAAGCCACTAGATCCGAGGGAGTAGGTGGGCTGTTTGAGAGTGTCTGGGACCCCAGGGTGCCAGGGCGTCATCTCAGGAAGCATCTGCATATGCCCAACAGAGAGCATGTGTCAC